>NW_016813861.1:231897-249982 GCF_001698545.2 Rhinopithecus bieti | reverse complement strand
AAAGAAAAGAAAAAAAAAAAGAAATAATAATTAGAGGTGTAGGGGAGCAATGTCTTAATTGACAGGCTGTGGAGCAGCTATTACTGCTAGAAGCAAAAAACAATGAGGGAATGGAGCCAATGCCTCAGACCACCTACTGACCACCAGGTGAGCACCACGTCACAGCAGGGCTGGGGATTTGCGTTGGCTCTTCTCTTTAGAGCTGAGAAGGGTTGCCTAGTGGGAGCTCCTTGACTATTGCTTGTCGGTCATCCTAAAATGTTGATGGCTGCTGTGTCTCAAGATATCCTCAGCCCTGTTTGTATATTTCCCTTTCCATTGTGTAGCCTAGAACACTTACCGGTTCCCCTGGGTTTTAAAGTGGGGTCCAAGATGAGCCGAGATGAGCACTTGTCCTTCAAGAGATTGGAAAGCAGTGACATCTCAGCTGTTTTACACAGTTAGACACGGGATGCATTCAGTGCTTTTTGGAAAGGAAACAAAGATGGCAAGACTTCATGCTTAGGTAGCAAATTACAATTTCCAAAGCCTTTTTATACCTTCAATATTAAATTCAGTGTTCTAATTATGGTACGTGGCACCACCAAGGTTATAGCCTGACTTTTTGAGGCTTGAAATTTATACCATTTAGACAGCTTTTGTTAGGAAAAATAATTAAAAGATATAAATTCAAAATTAGGTTGCAACATAACTATTTCTTTTTTCTCTTTCTTTTTTTTTTTCTTTTGTTTTTGAGACAGAGTCTCACTTCGTCACCCAGGCTGGAGTGCAGTGGGGAGACCTCAGCTCACTGCAACCTCCACTTCCCAGGTTCAAGAAATTCTCCTGCCTCAGCCTCCCAAGTAGCTGGGATTCAAGGTGCCCACCACCATGCCTGCCTAATTTTTTTGCGTGTGTTTTTAGTAGAGATGGGGTTTTGTCATGTTGGCCAGCCTGGTCTCGAACTCCCGACCTCAGGTGATCCACCTGCCTCGGCCTCCCAAAGTGCTGGGATTACAGGTGTGAGCCACCATGCCCGGTCTAACTATTTCTTTAAAATGAGACATCACAACAATAAATTACAAAATTTTAAAAGGTGAAGAACTGCAAAATCAGAAAATCCAGAAAATAACATAATATTTGAAAGAATCAACTGCTTCAACCATGTCTGTACAATTTTTTTCCTATTTTTGGCCACACATTTATGGTCACTTCTCCATATTACACAATTTATAATATTTTTTATAGAAACAATAAAATGATATTCATTCTTGTCTCTAGCATAATCCTTTCTTTAAAAAATTAACCATAAAAATAAACTAAAATAAGATTTAAATACCTGACAATTTAGAAAGTTTACTTTAGCTTCAGAGTAGTCATTGACGATGTCATAAAAATTTTCAAAATTGTTGTCATATTTAGAAGCTGTGGGTCTCATAGAAAAAATATCTACGAAGTGTTTGTTGAGCATGATCCTTCTCAAATGTACTTACTTTATGTTCTTTTGATATAGGTTTGTGCCCAAGAAGCACACATTTCTGGTAAATTTCATTGTAAGTCTCATACAAATTACATGGCAAATGGATAATTTGTATTTTTTAATAACTTCCATTTTGATCAATTATTGATAAGAACCTATCCTTCACTTAGAATTTTACACAACTAATTCTGGGAAGAATTTTCCTCGTAGTTTTTCTGGCCCTGTACATTTCTGTATTGTTTTTCATCCAATGCTCACATACTTTGGGTGCCAGTCATCATAGGACAGATTCATTTCGTTGTAGCATTTCTGGCCCTGTACGTTGGTGTCATTATGCCAGGACAGTCAGCACAATGGGAGGCATGACTATGCCTGTAGCCCAGTCCCACATATGAAGAGAAAGCAACAACCTAAGCATATATTAAAGAGACTACAGACCACATTAATACATTCTACTGAAATCAAACTAAATTATCCTATAGAAGTTATCTACAGCTATGCAAGAAAAAAGAAGTCCCACATTATTAAAACAGTAAACATTTTATTGCTTATAGTTTTGTTGGTTGGATATTTGTGGCTCAGTGGGGATGACTTGTCTCTATTCCATGTGATGTCAGCTGAGGTGACTTCATTCGGGCTGAGAGATTGCTTCATTCTCAATAAACGGGGCTTTGCTGTTACTGTCAAACTGGGGCAATGTGGTTCGCTTCCATGTGACTTCACTCTCCATATGGTAGTCCGTTCACTATGATCTTTTTCTCCACACGTTCTCTGTCTCCCCAGGCTAGCCTGGACCTCTGTTTGTGGAGACTGGATTCCAATACTGAAAGTAGAAGTATCTGTTTTCTCCAAACAGGGCTTTAAGACTTTAATTCTGCAACATCCTACTGATGAAAGCAAGTCACAAGACCAGACTGGTTCAAGGGGTGGAGAAATAGACCCTACTTCTTGATGGAGGGAGCAGTAGAGTTACATTGCGAAGGGATCTGGACAAAAAAAGGAGTGATTTATTAGGAACCATGTTTAACAATTTACCGCAATCCCCAGCGCAACTCCCTGTTAGCTGGATCCAGAAATGTCTACAACTACTGCAATGCCATTTGACCTTAGGGGCGATGTGACCCAGGGTAAAGAGACGGTAGTCTGAACCCATCAGTTTAGTTTTGGAAGGTATAAAAAATATGTAACAACATGAATGCACTTTTACGGTCAGACAAGAGTCTTGGAAAGAGTCTGTAAAAGGGAGGAGTCCTGAGGCCTAAGCCTCATGAGTGTCAATGCTTACCTGTATCTAGGCACTGGCAATCCCCCTTCTTGATAAGGCCAAGATTGATTGTTTTCCTTTCCTACTTACTCCATAACTAATTGATGTGCAAACACTGTTAATACAAAAAACCCCTAAATTCAACAATTTGTGAAGAATTTTTACACTAACATGTTAGTTCAAAAACCCAACATTGCTTGCTAAGACTATTGCAATAAACCCCTCTATGATCCTAATTTGATTCTTGTGCCTCTTATTTTTTACAGTCATCAGAGTAAATCTTTTCAAAGGTAAATTGGATTTTATGACTTTTCTGCTTCGAATTAGTTTCATGTATACATTAAAATATATTTCCAAACTATTCTATGCCGAACTGTCACTGGCCACCTCCAGAATGTGATTTTCAACCATTTTCTCTATTTTGCTCTCTATCTCCCTCTCTCTCTGCTCTGGTTTTATTATTTTTAACCACTGCTAGAATATAAGATCCTTAAGAAGAAAGAGTTTTGTCTATTAGCTTATTCCCTGGGCCTAACCTAGCACAAGGTAGTGGCACAATAAGCATTTATTAAATAAGTAGATATTATATAATTAAAATTTAGCAACAAATTCTATAATATATGTATGATCATTCAATTTGAGTGAAAAAGTTCTGATGAAATAATCAAAATCACCTTAAGCATATGAAAGAGTTAAGGCCCAGACATTATTCTGCTGCTGTCTCTGATAAACACATGCCAACATGTTAAGGCTTATTTCAGTGAGAGATCAACTTAACCCAGATTCTTACTATTATAAAAGAGTACCACGAACTCATGGAAGCTGGGTTTATTTCTGAATCTGTTTTCTCTTTTAATTAATAGCAAAACATTTACAAAGGAATAATTAATAGGCACCTACCCATACCATGCTGGAACATGTGGTCATTCATGGTAGGGAGCATTTAGGCATGATTTCTACATCAACCCCACTGTTATCTCTCCAGAGTTGAAGCTATGAGACAATTCAAAAATAATATGGTAGTCAATTCTGTTTTCTCAGACAGTTCTCTCTCACAAACAGATGAGTGACTCTTTATTAAGTTCCAGAAAATAAATCACAGACTATCTTTTAAGAAGTTAGAGTCACATTTTTACTTGCTGATGAGGCACAGGACTTGGAAATACATCCTCAGCATCAAATAACGACAGACCTTCCAGATCTTATTGTGTTGGGCACCACATGGTTAAGCTTTTCACTGTGTTAATTTGGTTTTGCAAAGGCCATTTCTAAATAGAGTTATGAGGATATATATGGAAGAAAGGAGAGACAAGTGGGAACAAAGCAGAGCTAATGTAAAGACTACCATATCATAAGCATCCTGGTTAGAGACAGTGTTGATTATGCTCAATGTCACTTTTTCTCCCTGTAGGATATGGACAGTGAAGTTTCTCAGCTATCCTGGGGAGCCAGAGCATAAATGAAACGAGCTGCCTCAGGCTCCAGGCAGGGGAAGAAAAACAAGAACCAATTCTTTTGCCTTGAAAAAGATACAATAAGCAAATAAGTAGAGGTTTAGTAAGGAACTAGTGAAAGCTTTAATTTAATTTTATGAAGATTTCTAACCATACATCAGTCCTATCCTCAAGATATACTTACATCAAGTGTCAAATTTTCTCTAGAGATCTATTAGATATGCCAACTAATTCCTTAATAGGCTTTTGAAATTTGCATATTCCTTAATAAGTTCTTTAAAAATGAGCAACCAACATATTTATCAGGTAAGCAGTGCATGCTGGGTAAATAATGTAGGTTTATTATTTACTTAGGACATTGCTCTGATCTTTTATGAATATTGTCTGATGGTTAAGAAAATACATATCTCTCTTCTTTTATATTTCTTAAGCCAAAGGCAGGATTTGTACTTCCATTAAAGATTTATTAAATTCAAAATAAGGAAATTGCATGTTAAAAAAAGCTAGCCCTCTCTTTAGGCCTTTCATATTAAAATAACATTAAAGAGGATGAAAACAAAGCAAATTTAATTTGTTTCCCTGATTTCTCACTTCTTTATTCATACTCTTCTGTCTTCTATTAATTTTCACCAGAGCTAGATCGGATTTTCTCTTAACTCTGAAATTCCCTCACTTTTGTTGGTTTAAGCGATACCCACAGGGGACATTTTTCAAAGTGGTATGCTAGGTTTTAGCTGTGGGAGGCCCATTAATACAGCACATAGAATTTTACTCCCCATAATGACATTTAAAGAGAGCTATTTGTTTTGACTGTGTTCTTTGTGTAGGCCTGAAGGTTACCATAGTAAAACCCCTTTGGCAAATGTGCAGTCAGAAATTTCTGGGTTACAGTGGTAGGGGGTAAGGAAGAGGACAATTCCAAAATATTTCATGAGCAAAGTCTTGATAAATGGGAGGGTCTCTGGGGTCTGGTTTGTTCCTATTTCCTTCTCTGAAAAACAAGAGCAAGTGCCTCTCATACTCTCTTCCATCTACCCCCAGAAACCTACACCTCCAAAGCTTACAAATTCAAATCTTTCTGATTCTTGCTACATATTGGATTTTATGGTATTGTTATGTTAATTTTGTGTTATGTTCAGTTTCTTGACTATGGTAACAAATGATCATGAAACTCAAAGCTTCAGAGGTAGTCAACAAGGAAGGACTTTGAAGTTAGCTATGCATTCAAATTTGTAATTTCCTTTGAGAGATCAGCTGTTTACTGTTTAAACTTGCACAAGGCACTTAACTTCTCTGAGCTTTATTTTCCATCAGTAAAAAATGGAATAATACTATATCTTCTAGCAGAATTGTTATAAAAACTGCTTGAGGTGGAGAGCAATTTTCCGACACAAATCTTGGTCTGTGTTAAGCACAGATAAATGATAGCTTTCCATCTCTTAACATTTGCTACCGTTTGGGATAGAATAACCAAAGAGAGATGTGCATTCTTTTATTATAACAAATCTTTTGTAAAGTCTTATAAAGACAAGAAAACAGTAACCATACTGGTTGCTGTAAGTATGCTGTTAAGAGGATTTCATTTGACCCTGCTCAATCTATTCTGTCTGAATTCTATCAGGTACATCCAAATAATGTAACATCCTCTTCTATTGTGGCTGAATGTTTATGTCTTGATGATTCATGCATTTGAAGGGAAATTGAATTAACCAGGGAGGGAAATAAAAAATTTAAGAATAAGTTTAACAAGATCAATTCTTTTATAATTGGAACACTTGCTGTCAGCCTTGAAAAATAGCATTTAAAAAGGTGTTCATGGTCTGTGACTATCATTTGTAAAGTGAAAACTAAGTGTCTTGCCCAAAGGCTCAACAGAAAATGGTGCCTTTGAAGGGACTTTTTCATTTTAAGGACTCTCACAGCACCTTTATGGCATATTTTCTCCTAGATTATTATTATTGTCACTATCTTGCTTTAAACTAAGAGTTTAGTATGGAAACATACACTCACTCCTAGCCTTTACTTTATCTCTATCAAAATTGGTATTATTTTATTCTTACAAATTAGCATAATGTACAATAGCATTTCAGAGGTTGACAAAGCCACCTGCTACTACTGGTTAGTAGTATCCAAATGTAACATTTATCAGCCTCAGTTTCTTCATTTGTCAAAAGATATAATAATTCATTCCTCATATGTTTCTGTGATGCATTGATGAATAATAGTTACTGAAAATATCCTATGTCCTGGTGTGGCAGTGAGACTTCAAAGCTGGCCACTTGAAAAGATGCCTCCTAAAACTGACACCCTTGAATAGCCTCCTCCCATATTGAATATGAATGGCCCCTGTGATGCACTTTGACACAACTAATATTTGAAAAGATGGGTGGGAGTAAAAAAGAAAAACATTTTAGAAAAGGCAAAGACCATCAGTAAAAGCCACAGGATAATTTTGGACATGCTTCCGGGATACTAAGAAGACCAACTCAAGAGAAAGCATGCTGGAAAATGAAAGAAATAAAATTTGATAGGTGAATACTGCCGAGTTAACACTGTGCCAGGTCTAGGTCTAAACCTTAAGAAGGCCTAGAAGCATTGGCTTTTGTGCATTTAGGCACCCTGAGCTTCCATGTCGGCAGTCTGTCTACCCTGCTGGAGAGAACATCTGTAGAGATGATGGAAAAATTATCCCTACAGTACTCACAAGGAGCAACAGTACTCACAAGGAGCAAGAGAAGAGGCCATGCCATCCTGATAGCTGTCCCAGTGTTCCAGCTAGCGTGGCCTTTCAGCCATTTCCACCAAGGTCTCAGGTATGGGAACCCCATCTGCCAGCTACCTGCAGCTTCATTAGAGACCCCAAGCAAGATCAGCAAAGAAACCACAGAGCTGAGCACCAGTCAACCCACAGAATGGTGAGAAATAAGATGGCTGTTGTTTTCCAGGATGAAATGTTGTGAAAGTTAATTATATAGCAGCATAAACAAAACAGCTGAGTACTCTACATATATTTCTTCCTTTTATTTTTATTCCTCTTCACTTACTCTGCTTGATTTCCACAGTTTAGTCCTTGCTCCCTCCTTCCTCAACATACTCACTGTGGAGAGCCAGCTGATACTCACAGCTTCAACACCGAACTCTTCGTTCACTGCCCTGGGTTCTATTTCTCCATTCATGCCCTTTCATCAGTATTGTGGAACTGCACCTTCACCAGCTTAGTGAATATTTCTTTTCCTTAAACTCATCACCGTAATTATATTACTATTCTACTTAAGGGTTTCACGCACTATCCATTAATTTTCAAGGCCCTCTGCATTTTGTTGGCATTCGCCTATCAGATCTTATTTCACTCTTTCCAGCATGTGTTCTGTTCTCTCATCGGTTGTTTTTTCACTATCCCATAAACAATAACTACTTTTGTGCCTTTGCTGTCAGTGCTGTTTCTGAAATGTCCCCTCAACGCCCCTCTATCTTTCAAAATATAATTCCTCCATTTTTAACTTGGGTCCTTTGTCTTCTGTGATTTTTTTCCTAACATCTCTTTCATTGATTTTCTTTATCTCTGTGTTTCTACAGAATTGATGATATTATTTATGCCTCTTCATATATTATTTTATATGTTGACTAGTGGGTATATGTCACTGGCTACAAATCATAATAGATGCACTTTGATTTAATATTGAAAATATTCTTTCTTGAAATCTTATTATAAGGTCCTATTCAGGTGCCAAATATAAAGGTTTACGAAAACATTTGGAAACTGGAAATAGCCAGTAGTTTCACTTGGCTCATGTACAAAGTGCAGGGGGAAGAGAGCAGGAGAATGTAACGGGAAGGTAAAAATCATGAGAAGTCTTACGCTATACAAAAACTTGGTATTTTAACCTGTAGATACTGGGGACCATGAAAATATTTTAGCAGGAGGAGAAACACCACTAATTTATATCTTCGCAAAATAAAATGACTGCTATCAAGAGAACAGATTAAAGGGTTGTGTTTTGGTGACAGGGGGTATAGACGAATGTGAAAGTGGCTGCAATAAGATGAGTTAGGAAGCAAAAGCAATTGTTAGGTCAGGTGAGAGATGGAAAAGCCTGGATGGGAGCAGTAGGAGGGCAGAAGGGAGACAGAAGGAGCTCTAAGAGGTCTTTGGGGAAAACATTTTCAGAACATGGCGGCCAGTTGACTAAAGGAGAGAGAATGAACATGACTCCTAGATTCCTGACTTGGAGACTTGTGGTCTCTTACACCAAGATGAGGGGGCAGGATGTGAAGCAAGCAAATAGGGGTGAGGCATGATTTATTCTTCTTTGGAAGTCTTGAACTTGAAATATCTGTTGAATATACAAGTGAGACATCTGGATCATTGTGAAACTATAGGATTGAAGTCAAAGAGAGAAACAGGTCTGACTTAAGGATATAGATGTGTGAATCATTACTGTTACCATATGTGTAGTAACAATATGGGAATTAATGAAATCTCTCACAGAGAGTTTTGATTGAAAATGGATCACTAGAGACCAGTTAAATTTGAAGACACGTGAAGAGAATCATTTGAAGAATATTGATTGGATGTGACCAGGAGAGAGAGTGATGGTATGGAAGAAAGGAGAAGAGACCTCTAAGAAAGTGGTCATGGTCACATGTTAAATGCCCATAGAGAGAAAAAGTTAAGACTTAAATTACACAACAGATTTTGTTTGACTTCAGTGGGGATTTTATTGAAAGGGCAATATTTTCTTGTGGAGTAAAAGTGGGAGCTGCAGTGGTTTAAGAGTGAATGGAAAGTAATGAATAAAGTATCACTGTGAAGAAAACAAGAGAGGTAGATTAGCAATAGAGGCAAATGCAATGGAGCAAGACTTTTATTTATTTACTTATTTTAAGATTGGAGACATTTGAGTAATTAAAGGAAAGTACAGGGAGAGAGAAGAGACATTGGATGCTTTTAATTTCTAAAATTGTGTCCAAATTTCTTCTTTGCTAATGTACATGATTACATTTGAATTATAATTAACCATGATAATTATCTTTTAAATCTGCTATATTAAGAAAATGTTTCTGTTATATAAACTTAGTCTTTTAGCCAAAAAGAAATTGGTTTTGAATGTGTTTCTTTCTTTTCATTAGATCAAGGGATCCCACTCAATCTCAAAATGTTTAAGAAAACAGAGAAGAACTTTATTTCGCTAAGCTTGATTTGTTTTTGCAACTACCTGAAGGTGGAATTAGATTGATACAGTTTATTGGTCATGAGTGCTGGTATGCAGTTATCTTAGTATGTAGTTATCAAATAAACTTTATTTTTCATAATGTTTATTGTCCCACTAAAGACACTAAAATGATATATTTTGGCTTTCTATATTGAAATCCAAATAAATTGCTGAAAAATATAGAAGTGAATAAAAATTAAATCTGATAATAAAACATCTCTACTATTTAATGTTTTTAATTTTTCAGGCAAAATAAGTTTTTTACTACCACAAACTGACTTCATGAAGGGACAATACAAGAGCCTAGTATGATGAATATTTTCCACTTACAGTATATTTTATGAAAAATATAGCAAAATAGGTTTGATTGTAAACTAACTAAAGCAATGACCGTGTCATCCTCATCATCTTCCTTCTCATTAGACTTTATCAGCTAAAGTTTACTGAATGTCTTCCACGTGCTAGACTTACTACTAGGTACTTTACAGTTCTTTCTTTTTATTCTCATAGTTAACCTATGAAGTTGGACTAACTAGACCACCTCCCTATCAACAGATACTGGGGAGAAAAATTGCTCTCCTTTACCACACAAAGAAAAATAAAAACCTTTAAAGCCGAAGCCTGTTTATTGTTCAGCTGAGGGGGTTCCAGTGTTGGTTAAGTATCAGTGGCACCCCATTCCTCTTAGCGGATCTAAAGGGGGAAATTTTAAGTTGTAGGGCACGGGGGTGATGTACCCACTCTTTTGTGAGAGTGTAGCCTTGCAAATTATAAGGCAAATGGGAAATTATCTTATAAGTTGGGTTGCATTTCATTCATGTTGAGAGTCAAGTTTGTCCTGGAAAGGCAGGGATACATGTTAGTGTTTGCGTGTGTGCATGTGTGTTCTAAAAAACACTATGATATAACAATTAGAAGAATAAAAGGATGAGTCTGAATCACACTGATTGAGTGACAGAAAGTGGGGTTACTTAAAGTGCTTCCACTCTTCTCAAACCATTTTGTGGGACATGAAGCTTCACAAACCACAATGTTTTATGAGTGTGACTTTACACTGAGGTTTGAGTCTCATCCAGGCATCTCAGACGTGAAGCAGACATGTCTGATTGACAGTTGAGTGCTAAATATAGGTAAGGACAGCTCCTCTAGGCAAGCAGCAGTGTTTCCTAATTGGTAAGTGAAGAGTCACATGGAGGAAGTTAGAAGGTGAAAATTATCTCTGAGAGAATGATAGACATGAAAGTTGAGGGCACAGCAAGGAACGGACTGATCACAAAACAAAATTCCACCTTTGTAGAATTTTTTTTTCTTGGAGTTATATCTGTATACTTTTATTTTACTTACTTCATATATTATATTTCCACTTAGATTATTCAAACCATTCTGATACAAGTGTATTAGGAGAAATTTGGAATAAAGTATGGAATGAAGTTATATAATGGAGAGTTCTAAACAGAATTGTAGAAAATAGCAAAGGAAGAAATAGTCAAAATACAGGAAGAGGTTCTAGACCTGAGCTGACCTTTGTGGCAGCCACTAGCCTCAGGTGACAACTTAACTATGACCAGTCTCAGCTAAGAGATGTTGTACATGAAACACATACACCAGATTTCAAGACTTAGTATGAAAAGAAGTCTTAGTATTTTTGTTGTTGTTGATTACTTGTTGAAATACTAATATTTTGGATATATTCATCTAAATAATATATTTTATTAAAAGTAATTTGCTTGTTTCAAAATTATTTTTAATGTAGCTACTAAATTACACATATGATTCACATTATATTTCCACTAGACCATGCTGTTCTGGACTGAAATTGATAGAAAGTGAACAGTGACCTACAGAGGAACAGAGAGGCACAAAAACTTTAAATAAATGACAACTCTGGAGCAGACACATGACAAACTGCCTAACAAACTCACTCTTTTCCCATGTTTACTGGCTGGAGAGTGACAGCCAAAAAGAGAGATGGGAAGTTGATGCTTGAGCTCCATATATATGATTATTTAATTTTGTAAATTAGTAAATAGAAATACAAACAAATATAAAATATAGCAACATGCTGAAGATCAGATAAATAACTTTTCTCAGCCATTTTTAATATTTTCTATGTATCTTGGGAAGGACTCAGTTAATATTCATCTAATTACGTGATCATTCTCTTCTAATCATACAGGAAATAATATTTTTCTAGCTTACAGTGAGGAAAAATAATTTTTTTTTTTTTTTTTTTTTGCTGCTTTAGTCAGAGAGGAAAATTTATTTTCTAAGTTTCACAAAACTTATGGGAAGGTGTTATAGAAAAGGCTGCCACTGCCAGATTCAAATAAAGCTCATCATGCTCCCATCCTTACATCCCAAAGTCCCACATCTATGTCTATGCTTTATGCAGTCAGGCTCTTTGTGAGGGGATTATACCCTTTTTCCCCCTACTGAATCATAATACAGCCTCTTCCCACATAGTGAAAAAATACAGAAAAACACACAAAGAAAATCTTAAAAACATCCATTCCATATGTATTAAAGGAATGTTTTAAACCATTTTATGCATATATGTATACATTTAACTGTGTATATTGTTTTATAACCTGTTTAGTTTTTCCTTAACATTTAATCTAAAACATTTATTTTCATTCTGTTCTTTCTTTCTTTTTTTTTTTTTTTTTTTTTGAGACAGAGTCTCACTCTGTCGCCAGGTTGGAGTGCAGTGGCGCCATCTCAGTTCATTGCAACCTCTGCCTCCCAGGTTCAAGTGATTCTCCTGTCTCAGCCTCCTGAGTAGCTGAGACTATAGGGGTGTGCCACCACGCCCAGCTAATTTTTGTATTTTTAGTACAGACGGAGTTTCACCATATTGGCCAGGATGGCGTTGATCACTTGACTTCGTAATCTGCCCACCTTAGCCTCCCAAAGTGCTGGGATTACAGGCATGAGCCACTGCACCCAGCCTATTTTCCACTAAAAGTACTGTTCTAAAGCAACTATTTTTAAATATGGGTGCCCTATAGGCCACCATAAGGGCAGGTAGAGACAAAGCCAAGGGGGAACTGGGATACTGTGGATTTGCTTACATCAGTACTCAGTTTTGCTATTCCCATATCATTGAGGTGTCATTTGAAGAGATAGCTCCTCTAATAAAATTAATTTGGGTATATTTTATTCTAAAATATAATGATTGAAGACTACTTGATATTCCATTGTTTTTATAGCCCATCCTTTATTTAACCAATCTACTGTTAAAGAGGATTAAAATATATTTCTTGATTATTTTTTCACATTATAAATAACAATATAATAAATATCGAGTACATGAATATTTTATATACTTCAGATGGTTTTGATAAAATACATTTCTGGAAGTATAATCGTTCAGCTAGATGATATAACCAACCATTACTTGTCAAATGCCTTTCCTAACTTTAGCATCAGTGCACATTCACCAGCAGTGTGTATATTTTTATTTCATTGAAAACTTGCTTACTATGGGTATTTTAATTTTTAAGAAAATTCTGTAATTTGTAATATTTTTTCATTAGCTGAATGTATATTGCTTTCTTTATTCATAAAGTTGAATATAATTTCATATGCTTAGTAGCTTTTTTCTTCATACGTGAAATTTCTGCTTCTTTTCTCACCTCAATCTTTTCTCAATCATACCAATTTCCTAGACATTTTTATATAGCAATATTAAGTCTTGTTAATACTCTACATATATTTTCCATGTTTTTATTTGATTTTAAATTTAAATTTTTTGCTTATAATGTTTTGACATATGGAAATGTTTAATTTTGTGTATTTAAGTACCACTAAGTTTTCCTTAAAAGATTCTTTTCTACATTTATGCCTAGAAAAGTCTTCCTTACTTCCGTCGGGCGCTGTGGCTCATTCCTGTAATCCCAGCACTTTGGGAGGCCGAGGTGGGCAGATCACGAGGCGGGCAGATCACGAGGTCAGGAGATCGAGACCATCCTGGCTAACACGGTGAAACCCCGTCTCTACTAAAAATACAAAAAAAAATTAGCCAGGCTTCGTGGCAGGCGCCTATAGTCCCAGCCATTTGGGAGCCTGAGGCAGGAGAATGGCGAGAACTCAGGAGGCGGAGCTTGCAGTGAGCCGAGATCGCGCCATTGCACTCTAGCCTGGGCCCAGAGCGAGACTACATCTCAAAAAANTTTTTCTTTAAGTTAAATTTTTTTCAATAATCTGTCTGCGAGTTTTTTCTTCCAGATAGATAGACTTTATATTTATGTGCTTATAAATTAAATGTATCTATTGATTTGGTGGAAATAGGGCAAATATACTCCAATAAATT
The DNA here is from genome assembly GCF_001698545.2 of Rhinopithecus bieti. NCBI lineage: Eukaryota > Metazoa > Chordata > Mammalia > Primates > Cercopithecidae > Rhinopithecus > Rhinopithecus bieti. The sequence continues at coordinate 236,280 of NW_016813861.1, read as the reverse complement.
TTCTCATGCTTCCTTTGTCTGTTGACTCATGTTTTCTTTTATGCAATTTAGTTTAAAAGGTTTTCCAATAGATTATTGCCTGTTTCTTACTAAGTTTATTTGTGTATGTGGGTGTGGATGTAAAACAATTTCTTACATATCAGCAATCATCGGTTAGAACATGTGAAACTGGGAAATTATATTTGTTAAAATGCTTTTCATTTGATTCTTTGGATTTATAATTAGAAAGCATCTGAACATAATAATTTTTTTTCTTCTTTATAGTGGTTTATAGCTTATATTTATTTTTATTTTCTTTTTCCCTTGGTGAGAACTTCCAAAGAAATATTACATATTAGTACTTTTGGTAATAGTTGCTGGTTCTCACTTTAATGAATGCTTCAAGTATTTCACAATTTTGCATAATATTGGCTTAGGGCTTCAGATAAACATCATTCTTGTTTACTCACAGTCTATTGCTTTTTAAAGTTTCTATCAGGGTAGAATGAAAAAATGTTTCCTTCCCTCTCTCCCTCCCTCCTTGTCTTCCTTCCTCCCTTCCTTCCTCTCTCCCTTCCTTCCTGCCTGCCTGCCTTCCTTCCTTTTGCTCTTGTCTTTTTTTGTTTTTTTCCACTATAGCCATAGCCTGAGTAATGCTAGCTTCACAAAATTAATTCAAAACTGTTCCATGTTTCCTATGCTCAGGAATATTTGTCTTAGCATTGGCAGCATTTCTTATTTTAAAATGCATGTCGTCTGACTTTTTTAAGTGTTTATTTTTTAGAACAGTTTTAAGTTCACAGAAAAATTGAGAAGAAGGGGCAGAGATTTACAGCCTATCTCCTGTCCTCACATGTGCACAGCCTCCCGCTTTAAAAACAGCCCCCACCAGAGTGGTACATTTGTTACAACTGATGAAGCTTTTCCTGAATGTCAGGTACTTGGAATGTAGTCTTTACCAATGTGGTGAAGCGTGGGGGAAAGAAAAATATTCTATAGTTCTATGATTAGGTCGCACTCTTTTAGTGAACTTAGGCCTCTGGACTGTAAATTTCACGAGTGTTTGTCGGTTTTTTCCTCCTCTCAGGTGGGTTGGAGTTAGGTATTTTCCTTTTCCCATATGGAAGGTTAGAGCTGACAGAACTTCGCTTCTCCCAAGTGAGTTAGGCTCTGTTAACGCCCCAGCAGGTTAGACTCTGGTTCACTCGAGTCTCCTGAGGACAGGATTTGTGAAGCGAAGGCTTTGTTAAGAAGAACAGAATGCTCTGCTATATTTCAAAATGGTTCCTTTTCCCCTCCCACTGCTGGAAACACGAGGGAATTTTTCTCTGGTGTTTACTGTGAGAACCCCCATGCCCGTGGAGGTAAAACACAAGTGTGTGGGGGCCCCTTTTGACTAGTTCCTGGTGGAATGTTTTACGTCTCAGAGCCATGCACTCTGAGCCTCCAGCAGTTTCGTACAGTTCAGATTTTCCCAGCAAGCCTTCAGTTCCCACCGTTTCTGTTTGTGAGCCTTTGCTATGTAGATTTTTGTCTAATAGTATTAATGAATTCAACTTTGTAAGGTTGTCTGTTTTATTGCTATTTCAAAGTATTTATTCATTGCCCTATTTGTTATTTAAAAATGATAATTTCTTGTATTTTTTATTTCTGATTGTATGTTTGTCTTTTGTGAATTTATTAAATTGAATTTATTTTAAGTAATTATATAATTTTATTTTACTTTTTCTCATTTAATAATGAAAACATTTTGAGTTGTGGGAAATAATACTCTTTTTAATTATACATAGTTTTGATTTTTCCTGTTGACCCTAAGATTTCATATGAATATTAAAAAGAAAAAACCTGTCATGTTGGGTTTTTTGTTTGGTTGTTGCTATTGTTTCTATTATTGTTAATTTTGCTATTTTATTGTACTTGGGACAAAGATTATTGTTGGCATTGTGTTTGCTTTCTGTGTGTTTTGTAGGTTTCTTTGTGCCTTATTCTGAGATTTGCTTTTATAAATATTCCAAAAGCTGCTTTATAAGGAGATGATCTCTTAGAACATAAGGCTTAATAAAAAGAAATTGTTAAATCAAACTTATTAACTAATCAGATAATTATACATTTTTTCTTTTTTAAGAAATCTCTATTTCCCTTATGACTTTTTCACTGCCCATTCAGACATCTCATTTTTAATCTCAACTCATATTTTTATCATTTCATGATTCATATCTTGTTTCACGGGGTCTATATCTTATTGAATTTTAGCAGTCTATAATTATTTAATATTTTTGGAAAATTATTTGGTGTATCATATCCTCATTCAGTGCTTGTTGAGCACTCTGTCTTCTTCCGCCCCATGTATGTGTTTTCCTCTGTTCTGTTTGCATGCCAGTACTTCTACAGGAAGTGTTTGGCGGTACATTGTTCAGATTCTCCTTGAATTCTTACACTTTTCACCTGAGTTACATTGGAATCACCTTATCAGATTCCAAATTAGAAGGCTGATGTGTAATATCAATTCAATATTCTACATTCTGAAAGAAAAGAGATAGGGCAATAGCTGTTTCTGGCCAGCCTGAGTCTTTACTGTGATTTATTTTATTTTATTTTTCCTAGTTATAGAATTCTTTCTATTTTACTACAGAGATCTTGCTAACCTAGTCTGTATTAGTGCCTCAGGCAAGAATTATGTATCTTTAAATATAGCATCACACTGAGCCTTTTAATAGCAAATTCCTCCTGTGGTGAATGAATATCCAATCCCGTGAGAGCCTAATCTTACTTATGATGATGTGGCTTGAGGGTCGCATGGATGTTAGACTCTCCCTAAATCTACTGTATATATTTTTACACATTTGAACTTCAGTTGTGGGCAGAGATTTAATTTTTCTCATGGAGAACCTACCCCCTTACAAGCTATTGGCGACACATCTGTATATATATTGTAAATATTTATAAGTACTCCAAAATAATTAACAAATTAGTCACTTATTCAGGTGACTTCAGTCATTGACTTACTGATGAATATCAAACCCAAGATTGGGTGATTAAATCTTTTTCTAAGATTCTTGGAATTTCAGTTGACTACAACTATAAGAAAATAAGACAAAATTCTGGGAACTGTAATTCTGTTCATGTAGAGAAACCCCTCTGGTATGATCACAGGTGGGCACGGGTGCTCTAGCAAGTAGGCTACTCTCTAATACTTATTCATCTCTCTTCCCACATGTATATTTCAACCAGGTAAATTCTATGATTACCAAGAGTCAGCTGGATTCTCCCCCAACAAATATGCCAACATTCAAGCATTTGTACTTATACAATTTAATGGAATATTATGCATATTACAGAAATTAATGTGTGTTTAGGTGACATAAGAGAGAGTACTCATTGCTTTATATATTTTTCTAAATTAGTAACAATTCTCCCTAATTATGCCAATTTAGCCACGTTTTAAGTTATAGCCTGCCTCCCTGGGCTGGAATTATGTTTGCCTATTCTTGCATGCACTGTACCATGTGGTGAACTTTAGTCTTACTCATTAGGTTCTTTGCATTAATGAATCCATCTTAACACATAAGCTCATTTGAATTAGGTTCTGGTAACATGAAAATATAACTACATGACAAATACACATAGTGAGGTAACCTCATGACACACAGAGTGATATGAGCATGTGAACATTATGCAGTTACATCATTCTAAATGTAAAATAGGCTAACTCACTATTTTTTGAAGGATTTTATAAATACCGAAGAAACTCCTGATCTGCACTTGATAGGGTTTTCTGGGTCTCCAGAGAGCTCCATTCCCTCCGTACCGTGTGAGCTGACTGATGCTTATAGAGTACTGGGTACTTGTGGCTAATAAACAACTCTCTAATGCCTACCCCCCATATGTAAGCATCTACTAAATATTAATATTAATCGACTTTATATTTTTCACAAACATGCCAATATTCTTATATTAATAATTATGAAATCCAATTGAATATGAATAAAATTACAGAAATATAAATGTGAAAATATTTATTTTGATGAAAATGAAACTGACTACTTTGTAAAAGTTTGAAAAAGGCAAGTGGAATTCTATGGGATGAAAACTACTGTAAACAATGAAAAATAATTTTGCCAGATTTTAGAAGATTTTGCATTCACATATAACTAAGATTTGTTTTGACAAGATTTGGTTATGCAAAAAAAGATGACTAGAGCCATAATCAGCAGATTCATACTCAAAGAGGACTTGCCCTAATGTCAAAATATTCCTGAAAGAAGGTAGAGTGACATTTTCTAAGTTAAGGTAGCTAGCTGTCATTTTTCATGATAATTCATTCCAAAAAATTTTTTAACTTGATTGAATAATTCTTGCCAAATCCTATTTTTGCTAAATTTTCTAAAAAAAAAAAAAAAAAAA
>NW_016813861.1:219038-228897 GCF_001698545.2 Rhinopithecus bieti | reverse complement strand
TAAATTTATAAAAAAAAAAAAAAAAAAAAGATCATTAACATTAAGAGAATTTCATTCAATTACTTGAGTTTTTTCTCACGTATTTTTATATTGTTTATTCTCCATTGTAACTCTCTTCGCTCTTTAATTTTCAAAGCCCAGAAATGGGAAAATTATTCCAATGTTAACTATTACTAAATACCAAGAAATCCCACTTTTTCCTCTTTAAATTAATGCAATTAAATAGAAAGAATGTTATTTCTTAGGATAAACAGTGGAGAGCCGACTTTCTTGAAGAGGCAGGGTGAAGCAGATCAGAGAATGTGCTGGGAATAACGTTATCTGCATTCAAATCCTGACCCTGCCATTTTCTTGAGTGACTTTGTCAATTTATGGTAGTTCTCTGTGCCTCAGTTTCCCTTTGGGTAAAATAAGAAAAGCCAAATTGCCTACTTCATATGGCTGTTCTGAATATTAAGTGAGTAAACATAGTTAAAGCCTTTTAGAATACTCTCATTTTTATTAGCCAACTGTAATCTTTAAATGTCTTCAGATTCTTCTTGAGTTCTCAGATTTTGAGAACCAAACCTAAAACAGTACCCAAAATATTTATTCTTTCATATATATAATTTAAATACCCATGTTTTAAATCATATTTAGTTATTAATTTCTCTGAAAGACATAAATGGGTATATGTGTGTCTCTGTGTATGTTAAATATAGGAGCAAATTAATTAGAAATGAGTACTTTTATATAAAGAAAGCTGCCTGGTAGACTGAAACAATATCTTCAGGGGAAAAAACATAAGCTCAAGGCCTGGATTATCAAATGTAGCAGTTCAGTGGTTCAATTCATACCTGACAGGCTTCAAAGACTCTATGCAAATTGATCTCCCAGCTGCAAGGGTAATTAACATGGGTTTGTTGCAGGGATCTGTTCTTCTATCCATTCTTCTTCATGATTATTTTAGCAGCTTAACAATAGTCTGTAACTACTTAATCCACTGTTAGAGCAAATATAAAATTACCTTACTCTTGTGTGTAAAATAAGACTTCTACTCTCTTCAAAATGCCCTCTGCCTACTTGATATGCCAAGGTTGGCATACCAGGTGGAGATGCAGGATAACTAGATGCAGGTAAAATAGCCCCTTTTCATTCAGATACTTATTTGAACTGCTCCCTCTTGATCTTTTAAGTGTTGCATACTTATTAGTGGATTTACTATTAATATTTCTTTTTCGTTCATTAACAATGAAGTATGTGTGTGTGTGTATGTGTGCTTGTATGTGGTGATGGGGTTTGTGGGAGAGCACTACATCTATCATCTAAGTCATCAAGCATAACTACTTTTTTCTAGCCAGAGAAAGCCACATAAGCTCCTAGTAATGTTATAAATGAGTAAATAATTAAGAATCACATTCAGTGTTACTCATAGACTCATCACAGTTCTTTATGAGCTTACAGGAGCTGATACAAAGTGTGCATTCACACAATGCTGCCCATTCAACACTTGAATGTGGGCATCTCCACAAAACGAATTTGTAGTAGCTCAGTAATTCAACAACAAAAAGTAGCACTTTTGAGTATGGCTTACGGACATCATTGTGTAGTTAAAATATAATAAAATTAGAAATTATACAGAACTGACTTTAACATTGTGTCTAGCTAGAAATGGAACAAATCATTTAAAAGTTGGTGGCTTACCACAACAATCCCATATTTACCCTTAGGTATTACTGATAAAGAGTATTCCATTGTTTGAATATCCCAGGGTTTATTTTTCCTTTTAACTCTTAACGGCGATTTACGTTAACTTCTGTTATTTTACCTTATTTTGAATAATGCTTCTATGTCTCCTTGTGCATATGTGTGAGATTTTCTCCAGGATTAAACTGCTAGGTTGATGGATGTGTTTTTTCAACTTTACTAGATATTGTCAAATTGCTCCCCAAGAGGCTAAACATATGTACACGCTATGGATTTAATTGTGATCCTGCAAAATTCACACGTTGAAGCTTATGATGGGATTAGTGCCCTTGTAAGAGGAGAAATTAGAGCTCTCTCCCCACCATGTGAGGACACAGAGTAAAGGTAGCCTTCTGAAAGCCATGAAGAATGTCTTCATAGGAACTAAATCAGCTGGCTCCCTGATCTTAGACTTCTTAGCTTCCAGAACTATGCAAAATAAACATCTGTTATTTAAGCTATCCAGCCTATGGTATTTTTGCCATGGCAGCTCAAACTAATACAATACATCACTACCAACTGTGTAAGATTTTGTATGTACTCGCCACCCACCATCTCTTGGTATTGTCTGATGTTTAAAATGTTGTCATTATGATTGCATATGAAATATCTGGGTATGTCAATTTGTCTTTTCATAATTATCAAGGTGGTTGAGCATCTGTTCAACATTAATTGGTTTTGTAGGTTTCATCTTTGGTGAATTCCTCTATGTATCAACTCCCCTATCTTTAATCATTTTCTTTTATATTCGTTTGTATTAATTTCTATATTGCATACCAATCCATTTTGGGCTGTAGATTGTGTTGTCATGTTTTAAGTGCCTTTTGATGTATAGCAATTTTATTTTATTGCAGACAAATTTGTCCGTCTTTTCTTTATGATTTTGTTTTGAGGGAGTTGATTAAAATTCTAACATATTACAATGTTATAAATATATTTTCTTTAATATCTTCCCAAAGTTTTAAAATTGTACTTTAAAAAATTTGTTTTGCCTCAATTGATTTTTGTACATGATATGAAGTAGTGACTGTTTTATTTTTTCCACTATGAATAACTATTTGTCCCAGAATCATTTATTGAATAATTAAAATCTTCAATTCCTGTCCACATGCTGATTCACTTTCAGAGTACTCTGTTTTGTAATATTGTTTTCGTTTATTTATTTCTTACTTAACTTGCATAATCTTCAGTGATTACTATAACTTTCAAGATTAAGGGTGTTGAAATTCTCGAGGGGGTTATCAGAAAAAATTCTTATACATTTTTAAAATTAACTTGTCAATTTCTAGGGTCAAAATCTTACTTGGAATTTAGCTCATAAATTTATAATGATATGGCAGTAGATTTAAGAAAAATGACTTTCTTTCTATTTTTAAAAAAAAAAAAAAAAAAAAAAAAAAACGAAAAACTTGATCTTTCTTAACCATGAGTATAGTATACTTTTCGGCTTACAGATTTTTGTGTCTTTCAATAACATTTTTTACTTTTTTTCTGTATTTCAACTAAATGTCCTCAACATGCCCTACTTTTGTGCTATTGTAAATTGTATCCTTTATAACACTTATTGCTTTGGAATAGAAATTATAAATTGACGTACTTCACCAATGTTCTTCAACTAGTACTCTGTTTTTCTCTTGCCATCCTCAAGTAATGGCAGTTTATTACTTTTCCCCTAATTTCTTCTTAATACAATCTTGTACCAGCAAGAGTCTCATAGCCAATGCTGGATTAATAATGTCTGTTTTGATCCTGATTTTAAAAGCAATGTTTCTGAGAACTCTTCTTTACATGTATTTTAGCCATTGATTTTGGATAGTCTTTATCAGATTCAGTTTTGTTTCTATATCTCATTTTCTAAGACTAATTATGAATAGGTTTTGATTTTTTAAATAAATAATTTGAATATATCTATTAAGATATTTTTCTCCTTTAATCTGCTACTGTGGTAAATTATGTCGACATTCTTATCTGTAAAACATTTTGTATTCATTGGATACATCTTAGTCATGATGTATTTTTAAAATACATCTATAGATATTTTGCCACAACTGGTTTAAAAGTTTTATTCCATATTCATGCATAAAATCATTTGGTGATTATTCCCCATTTTTCTTTTCTCTGAGAGAGTTTGTATAAAGATAGAATTATATGTTCTCAGAAATTTTAGTAGAACATCTCCAGTATCTCCCCTTATCGCAGAACTCTTAATCCTATTGTTTAAATCCTATGTCTTACTAAGAGAGTATAGATGTGTGCTTCTGGAACTAATATTTCCCTTGAAGGATATTTCCACTGTTTTACAAATCTTTAGTTTCTTCTATTACATCTTTTTTTTTAAAACCACATATATTATCATTTCTGATAGTCTATTATTATCCCCACTACCTTATTTTGCTTACCATTGCTGTAATAGAATACATGAGACTATGTATTTATAAAAGAAACAAGTTTATTTGGCTCATGGTTGTGGAGACTGGGCAGTCTAAGAGTATGGCTGTAGCCTCTGGTGAGGGTTTGAATATTACATCATAACATGGCAGAGAAGAAGAAGAGAAAGCAGGCAGATGTGAAAGGGGCACCAGTGAGGTAATTAATCCAGTTCTGAGAGAATGAGAATTCACTCCCACCGGAACTACCCAATCACCTAAGAGAAGCATTAATTCCTTATAACCACCTAATCACCTTTTAAAGTCCTTACCTCCCAACACCACCACACCAATGACCAAATTTTCAACACAAGAATTCTGGGTATACTCAAACCACAGCATGCATTCTGCCTTCTCTTTATTCTGTCTTAAAATCTAATTTGTTTGGTTACTTATTTTTTGGGGGGAGCAATAAACATATTTCTTAAATACTTCCCTTCCATCAAACTTATCCTAATTTCAAGTAGTGCCAGAATGTCTATAGGCTTGGGAGAATCAGGCCAAGAGGAAGTTGAGTTGGGTACATGTAGTTTGGGATTAATAGGATACAATTAAGTAGTTTAAACAGTCATTTTCATTTATGTTACGTTATTGCTAGCCACCCTGGTATATGACTAGCTCCCCAGTATACTGCTACTAGTGATTGTGCCCACCTACTCATCATTGTAAGTCAAAGGTGCAAGTTCACAGGTTATTCTATGATGTGAATATTTCCTTCAGCAACTGGCACTGGGGACATGTTAGCAGTGAGAGAAAAGCAATATTTAAAAGCACATAGCAAGAAGTTGATCTGTTAGAAATTATTCCTATCATTAGGTAGGTAAAATTATAATGAAATGTCATTGCTTCTCCTGAATACCTAGAAAAAAATGAAGAGTTGTTTTCCCAGAGTTATAGAAGTATGCCCACTAAAGCAATTATAAATAGACCATACTTTTTTACTGTTGGGAATTACACAAAATAGAATTGACTAATCTCTGTGCTTTAGGGCACAGATCTGTAGTGAGACTAGAAAGAGTCATACATTTGCGTGAGAATATGTGTGTTGAATGTACCTCAACATATTAGAGTGTATTTTGGCAAGTGACATATTTTGTCTTGTTGAAGTCTAGTTGTCCTGAACAGAGTGGATTTCTAGAATGGTACCCACACAGTAAACTGACCTAAAGATAAATGATTTCTAGTGACCAAAATCTAATGTATACCAATTAGTGAGTCAGTGTAAAAAAAGAGTAACTTGAATATATAATCTGCAGTTACTAGACTGTGGAAGCAATTTCAAAATGCACTTAAATTGCCCATGTATGTGTTAATTTCAGGTTAAATTTGTATATGACCTTTAAAAAATTATTGATCATACCAAAATGCAAATGTAACAGAAAGCCAATAATTTACTCCAGAAAAGAAAATTTTTAACTTTAAAAAATAATTCTAGTTTTTCACAATGAGTGCTGGTTATCCACAACTTTTGATGCTGTAAGAAACTCAAACTAGGTTTCCATTCCAAGATGGCCAGATAGGAACAGCTCTGGTCTGCAGCTCCCAGCGTGATGGACATAGAAGATGGGTGATTTCTGCATTTACAACTGAGGTACCTGGACCATATCACTGGGACTGGTTGGACAGTGGCCGCAGCCCATGGAGGGCAAGCCAAAGTAGGGTGGGGCGTCACTTCATTGAGGAAGCTCAAGGGGTCGACGGATTTCCTTTTCCTAGCCAAGGGAAACCGTGACATACTACCTGGAAACATGGACACTCACGCCCAAATACTGCACTTTCCCCACAATCTTAGCAACCAGCAGACCGAGAGATTTTCTCCTGTGCCTGGCTTGGCAGGTCCAACACTCACTTGCTCACTGCAAGTGCAGCAGTCTGAGATTGACCTGCAATGCTGCAGGTCATTTAGCCATGCGCCATTGCTGAGGCTTGAGTAGGTAAACAAAGTGGCTGGGAAGCTCTAACTGGGTGGAACCCACTGCAGCTCAGCAAGGCCTACTGCCTCTATAGACTCCACCTCTGTGGGCAGGGCATAGCTGAACAAAAGGCTGCTGAAACTACTGCAGACTTAAACCTCCCTGTCAGACAGCTCTGAAGGCAGCAATAGTTCTCCCAGCAAGGCGTTTGAGCTCTGAGAACGGACAGACTGCCTCCTCAATTGGGTCCCTGAACCCTATGTAGCCTAACTGGGAGACACCTCCCAGTAGGTGCTGATAGACACCTCATACAGGTAGGTGCCCCTCTGGGATGAAGCTTCCAGAGGAAGGATCAGGCAGCAGTATTTGCTCTTCTGCAATATTTGCTGTTCTGCAGCCTCCACTGGTGATACCCAGACAAACAGGGTCTGGAGTGGAACTCCAGCAAACTCCAACAGATCTGCAGCTGAGGGACCTGACTGTTAGAAGGAAAACTAACAAACAGAAAGGAATAGCATCAACATCAACAAAAAGGACATCCACACCAAACCTCATCTGTAGGTCACCAACATCAAAGACCAAAAGTAGATAAAACCACAAAGCTTGAGAGAAACCAGAGCAGAAAAGCTGAAAATTCTAAAAACCAGAGTACCTCTTCTCCTCCAAAGAATCGCAGCTCCTTGCCAGCAATGGAACAAAGCTGGATGAAGAATGACTTTGATGAATTGACAGAAGTAGGCTTCAGAAGGTCGGTAATAACAAACTTCTCCTAGCTAAAGAAGCATGTTCTAACCCATCACGAGGAAGCTAAAAACCTTGAGAAAAGGTCAGTCAAATGGCTAACTAGAATAAACAGTGTAAAGAAGACCTTAAATGACCTGATGGGGCTGAAAACCATGCCACGAGAACTTCATGATGCATGCACAAGCTTCAATAACCAATTTGATCAACTGGAAGAAAGGGTATCAGTGATCAAAGATCAAATTAATGAAATAAAGCAAGAAGACAAGTTTAGAAAAAAAAGAGTAAAAAGAAACAAACAAAGCCTCCAAGAAATATGGGACTATGTGAAAAGACCAAATCTACATTTGATTGGTGTACCTGAAAGTGATGGGGAGAGTGGAACCAAGTTGAAAAACAATCTTCAGGATATTATCCAGGAGAACTTCCACAACCTAGCAAGGCAGGCCAGTGTTCAAATTCAGGAAACATGGAGAACACTACAAAGATACTCCTCGAGAATAGCAATCCCAAGACACATAATTGTCAGATTCACCAAGGTTGAAATGAAGGAAAAAGTGTTAAGGACAGCCAGAGAGAAAGGTGAGGTTACCCACAAAAGGAAGCCCATCAGACTAACAGCAGATCTTTCTGCAGAAACCCTACAAGTCAGAAGAGAGTGGGGACCAACATTCAACATTCTTAAAGAAAAGAATTTTCAACCCAGAATTTCATATCCAGCCAAACTAAGCTTCATAAGTGAAGGAGAAATAAAATCCTTTACAGACAAGCAAATGCTAAAAGATTTTTGTCACCACCAGGCCTGTCTTACAAGAGCTCCCGAAGGAAGCACAAAATATGGAAAGGAACAACCAGTACCAGCCACTGCAAAAACATGCCAAAATGTAAAGACCACCAATACTATGAAGAAACTACATCAATTAATGGGCAAAATAAACAGCTAACATCATAATGACAGGAACGAATTCACACATAACAATATTAATCTTAAATGTAAATGGGCTAAATGTCCCAGTTAAAAGACACAGACTGGCAAATTAGATAAAGAGTCAAGACCCATTAGTTTACTGTATTCAGGGGACCCATCTCACGTGCAGAGACACACACTGGCTCAAAATAAAGATCTAGCAAACAAATGGAAAGCAACAAAAGCAGGAGTTGCAATCCTAGTCTCTGATAAAATAGACTTTAAACCAACAAAGATCAAGAGACAAGGCCATTACTTAATGGTAAAGGGATCAATTCAACAAGAAGAGCTAACTATCCTAAATATATCTGCACACAATACAGGAGCACACAGATTCATAAAGCAAGTCCTTAGAAACTACAAAGAGACTTAGACTCCCACACAATAATAATGGGAGACTTTAACACCCCACTGTCAATATTAGACAGATCACTGAGACAGAAGGCTCACAAGGATATCCAGGACTTGAACTCAGCTCTGCACCAAGCGGACCTAATAGACATCTACAGAACTCTCCACCTCAAATCAAGAGAATATACATTCTTCTCAGCACCACATCACACTTATTCTAAAATTGACGACAAAATTGGAAGCAAAGCACACTTTAGCAAATGTAAAAGAGCAGAAATCACAACCAACTTTCTTTCAGCACAGTGCAATCAAATTAGAACTGAGGATTAAGAAATTCACTCAAAATTGCACAACTGCATGGAAACTGAACAACCTGCTCCTGAATGACTACTGGGTAATTAATGAAATGAAGGCAGAAATAAAGATGTTCTTTGAAACCAATGTGAACAAAGACACAATGTATCAGAATCTCTGGGACACATTTAAAGCAGTGTGTAGAGCGAAATTTATAGCACTAAATGTCCACAAGAGAAAGCAGGAAAGATCTAAAATCGACACCCTAACATCACAATTAAAAGAATTAGAGAAGCAAGAGCAAACAAATTCAAAAGCTAGCAGAAGGCAAGAAATAGATAAGATCAGAGCAGAACTGAAGGAGACAGAGACATAAAAAACCTTTCAAAAAATCAATGAATCCAGGAGCTGTTTTTTTTTTTTGTTGTTGTTGTTGTTAAAGATCAACAAAATTGATAGACCTCTAGCCAGACTAATAAAGAAGAAAAGAGAGAGGAATCAAATAGATGCAATAAAAAATGATAAAGGGGATATCACCACCAATCCCACAGAAATACAAACTACAATCAGAGAATACTATAAACACCTCTGTGCAAATAAACTAGAAAATCTAGAAGAAATGGATAAATTCCTCGACACATGCACCCTCCCAAGACTAAACCAGGAAGAAGTTGAATCTCTGAATAGACCAATAACAGGCTCTGAAATTGAGGCAATAATTAATAGCCTACCAACCAAAAAAAGTCCAGGACCAGGCAGATTCATAGTCGAATTCTACCAGAGGTACAAAGAGGAGCTGGTACCATTCCTTCTGAAACTATTCCAATCAATAGAAAAAGAAGGAATCCTCCCTAACTAATTTTATGAGGCCAGCATCATCCTGATACCAAAGCCTGTCAGAAACCCAACACAAAAAGAGAATTTTAGACATTTATCCCTGATGAACATCGATGAGAAAATCCTCAATAAAATACTGGCACACTTAATCCAGCAGCACATCAAAAAACTTATCCACCACAATCAAGTGGGCTTCATCCCTGGGATGCAAGACTGGTTCAACATATGCAAATCAATGAACGTAATCCGTCACATAAACAGAACCAACGACAAAAACCACATGATGATCTCAATAGATGCAGAAAAGGCCTTTGACAAAACTCAACAGCCCTTCATGCTAAAAACTCTCAATAAACTAGGTATCAATGAAATGTATCTCAAAATAGTAAGAGCTATTTATGACAAACCCACAGCCAATATCATACTGAATGGGCAAAAACTGGAAGCATTCCCTTTGAAAACCAGCACAAGATAGGGATGCCCTATCTTACCACTCCTATTCAACATAGTTTTTAAAGTTTTGGCCAGGGCAATCAGGCAGGAGAAAGAAATAAAAGGTATTCAATTAGGAAAAGAGGAAGTCAAATTGTCCCTGTTTGCAGATG
>NW_016813861.1:213258-218024 GCF_001698545.2 Rhinopithecus bieti | reverse complement strand
AATAGCAAAAACTTGGAACCAACCCAAATGTCCATCAATGATAGACTAGATTAAGAAAATGTGGCACATATGCACCATGGAATACTATGCAGCCATAAAAAAGGATGAGTTCATGTCCTTTGCAGGGACATGGATGAAGCTGGAAACCATCATTCTCAGCAAACTGTCACAAGGACAGAACACCAAACACTGCATGTTCTCACTCATAGGTGGGAATTGAACAATGAGATCAGTTGGACACAGGGCAGGGACATCATACACTGTGGCCTGTCAGGGAGTGGGAGTCTGGGGGAGGGATAGCAAAAGGAGAAATACTTAATGTAAATGACGAGTTGATGGTTGTAGCAAACCAACATGGCACATGTCTATCTATGTAACAAACCTGCATGTTGTGCACATGTACCCTAGAACTTAAAGTATAATTAAACAAACTCACACTAAGAAATCCTTTGTATTATAAAAAAAAAAAAACTATTTCTTTTCTCAACTATTTTTTTTAAAAGATCAACCTTATTGGAAGAAAGATTGATATGTCTATCCTCTCATAGAAAATTACATAAAAATTGTTAGGTAATGGGACAGTAAAAGTATATAAAGGTAAAACATGTAGAAAAAAAGTGTTACAGATATAGTAGACAGTTAATTTGAGATATATTAGTCAGCTAATTATGAAACTATTCTAGTTTTTATTATAGTATCTTTGATTAATTTTGGTTTCTAAATTTTCTCTTTCATAACTACTTTTGTGTTTTAAATTTTCTAAAATTCCCTGTTTTGAAAAAACTCAGATATATGCAAAGTTGCAAGTAGTGCACAAATAACTTATTTTTCCTGAATCATTTGAGTTATTGACATTATGCTACATTATCCTCAAATACTTTCATATGTATTTCTTTCATAAGAAAATATTTTCCTACGTAGTCATGACATAAAGATCAAAATCAGAAAACTAACATCAATGCATTACTACCATCTAATCTTCAAACTTCACTTACTTATTTACCCATTATCCCAATAATGACTTTGACAGCAAAAGGATCTAGTTTAGGATTATGTTTCATTTATTTATTATATGCCTTTCAATCTCCTTCAATCTGTAATAATTGCTCATCTTTTGGTTTTTAGAATTTTATTTTTAATTTAAGAATCTTGGCACTGTTGAAAATCATAGAGCATCCATTTTGTAGAATGTTACTCAAGTTACATTTGTCTGATGTTTCTTTGTAATTACATTGTGACTAAGAGTCCTTGACAGCACTGTCACAGTAGTGACCTTATTCTCCTTGGGTACTATCATGAAGGCACAATTGTGTTTTGTCTCATTACTGATGATACTAATGTTGATTACCTAAGATACTGTCTGCCAGGCTCCTTCATGTAAAATTAATCTTTTCTCTTTGTAATGAATAATATTTTTGAAGAGATAATTTAAGACTCATTCCTCATCAATATTTCAATTAATTTGTTTAACCTATATGGACTCTTGCTTTTTTATACAACTAGTTATATTCCTATATTATTATTATTTGTTTTGGTGCTTGAATTGCCCAATATCTGGCCAGTGAGAGCCACACTTCACTGGCTTCTTTTTATCTTTGTTGTGTCCCCATTGTTCTTTGAACACTTGTTTAGTTTCTTGTACAATAAGATATCCCAGGCTCACTTTTCTATTTTTTTCCCTGCCATATTAGCCTAGAATTATCCATTTCTTTCTTTTTCTTTGGTTTTTTTTTTTTTTTTTTTTTTTGAGATGGAGTCTTGCTCTGTTGTCCAGGCTGGAGTGGAGTGGCATAGTCTCGGCTCACTACAACCTCTGCCTCCCGTGTTCAAGCTGTTCTCCTGCCTCACTCTCCTGAGTAGCTGGGACTACAGGCGCGTGCCGCCATGCCCAGCTAATTTTTGTGTTTTTAGTAGAGACAGCATTTTGCTATGTTGGCCAGCCTGGTCTTGAACCCCTGGCCTCAGGTGATCCATCCTTCTTGGCCTCCCAAAGTTCTGAGATTACAGGCGTGAGCCACCGCACCCAGCCTCCATTTCTTTAAGGAGCCCTGACTCCTTATTGTGGAAAAAAATATTCAGAAACTAATAACTCTGCACTAGATGTGCTCATTGCTTTTGAGTATTACTGTCACTTTTCTTCCTACTCTAGTCTTCTGTGCATAATCTTTTACCTTGCTCAGCTCCACCTAATGATTTAGACTAAATTGTTTAGGAAAGGCAGGTAAGAGGATAAGAAACAGAAGAGGAAGAGCCAGCAGTTTGAATTCTTTTTCTTAAAGAGGTTTTCCAAAATTGTATAATCTTCAGGTGCCCCCAAATGTATTTTACTATTCTACTGTCTAAATTATTCTTAGTCTTTCTTGTTTGTTTCTTTTCTCACTAGCATATCACTTCTAAGAGTGCAAGGATTATTATCTTTTTTGTTCCCTAATCTGTTCCAAGGAGATTTATAGTGAAAGGACAGCATTTGCTTTTTCTTGGTGACCAAAAGGGACCTTAGCAACTAACAGTCATGGAGAAAAAAAGCAAATAAAAGTAACATATAAATTATCTTGGGGTAGAGAGTGATTTTTTTCAAGATCAGAAAAAAATGAATTCTTCAATCTTGATTGGCTTGGTGTATTTACCCCTTTTCTGCTTTAGGACTTTTGCCCTGTTTTCCTTTGAGGATTTATAAAGATTGTCAGAAAAAATTGTATTACTCATTTAGGGATGAATCTTTATTTTATTATGAAATTATTTTCACCATATATCCTAAAAACCAGCACTGGATTTATCTGATCCAATGATCTAGTCTTGGTTTCATTTGTCTAATTATTTTATAGCAGGAGAATGGCAACACATGAAGAGTAGGCTTTTCAAGAAGAAAGGCCCTGAATAAAGGGAAGATGAAAGGTAATTGATCAAACAGAAATGATACATTGTGAGTTACAGTTAATCACAAGCTGAATTAATTATGATATATTATTGTTACAAAATTAGTATAGTAGAAGGTATTATTGGGATTACAACAGATACTCATTCAAGAAACATTTATTGAAAATTTACTTTGTTTTGAGCATTGTTCTAGAAGCTGGAAATGTGTAGGCAGATTAGATATAGACTCTACATGCAAAGACCTCTAACCCAGAAGGGAACTCAGTCTATATATGAATAATTACTTGCAGTATTATAAATACTTGTAGAAAGGTGTCAGAATGCTGAGGGAAATCAAGATCAATTCATCCTCTCAACATATTGGGGTTATTTAGCTTGGAGAAAAAATATGCAGGTGCTCTAGGGTTTTATCTTGTCATCACTGCTACTGAGTAGCAGGAAATATTTCTTCTATGATACTACCAGCATTTTAATGTCTATGGTTTATATGCAAATATCAGGCTGTACTGGAGGTTGATTTTAGGGATATGGTTGAAGATTTTGGCCAATATATGAAGGCAATGAGGTAGTCAAAACCAGAATAAGTTAGAACTCATAGCAAGCTTTGGAAGAATTTGCAATCATACAAAGCATATTCAGCATGAATACTTCAGAGTGGCATTTCTCCCATCAATGCATATATGAAAAACCTGTCACAATCACAGTATTTCTAGTGCAAAATACTATAGTATAACATAGTGTCATTCATTGGAAAAATTTTGGAAGATTTTCCTGTTTTAAAGGATTTTATTTTATTTATAAGTTTATTCAAATAAGCAGTTTCTTCACTTTCTTATAATTCTTAGGGATAAAATATATTCTGGAAGTAAATTATGTCTAAATTTGGGTTCACTGGGTGGAAATAAAAAAGGAAGTCGCTTATCTTTGTCACAGCAATTTTCAAATGATAGTATCTTTTACCTTACCAGTTTGTAGAATTACCTCAGTGGAAGAAAAGGTCTATGCCAAACATTTTTCTGCAATCTGGACCAAATGTCTGAGATGAATTAAAATAAGAGAGGTTGGAAATAAGGGTGGAATAGCAAATTTTGGACGTTTTTGTGAATAGTTGTTTTTGAGATTATGTATATATGATAAAAAAATACAAATACCCACTTTTATAAAATCAAGTTGAACTTAACTCAAAACTAATACATATTTGGGGGCAGGTATTCAGTTTTGCCAGTATTTAAAAATTTTTCATTCACTCAAGTGTTGAATTTAGCAATTGTCATTGTGTTTAGAACTAGAAATACAATGAAAAACCAGATAGACATGCTTATCTGACCATGGAGTTCAAAGTCTAGCAGGTAAAACAAACAAACATGAAATTGAAATAAGTGTAATAAATGCCTGGATGGGGAGTGACAGAGGCATCATGGGTGGGAGGACATAGAAGGAGATCAAATCTTGTGTGTGTGTTTGTGTGTGCCTGTTTGTGGTGTGTGTGTGCTTATCTGTGTACCCATGGAGATGTGCAGGTGTGTGTGAAAACTTTTCCCAGGAGAAATGATGGTTATGCTGGTATCTTAAAAATAAATACAAAATACAATAAATAGAATATAGTCTCCATCATCCATAATGCTAGGGGGAATTTAGAACGATAAAAGAAATAATGCCTCTGAAAGCAGTAATTGCTTGTGTATCCTCAGGTAAGTAATTTAACAGATTAGATGTAATTTAAATATATTTTTAACTTGAAATTCAATGACTTTATTAAATTAATTCTGAATGGTTAATTTTTTTTCTGCTTTGCAAATTTTATGACTACAGATTATCTAGATACTTCATAGCTACAACTTATCCAAGACTGTCCAACACGTTTAAAAAAACAAAAAAAAAAAAAAAAA
>NW_016813861.1:177286-213222 GCF_001698545.2 Rhinopithecus bieti | reverse complement strand
AAAAAAAAAAAAAAAAACAAAAAAAAAAAAAAAAAAAAACTCTATCTAGGGGAAAATTGTGAATTCCGATTGAGCATAAAGCTAGAAATTCAATAGAAGGAGAGTTTTGACTTTTGAAAGATGTGTTGGCTGAAAAAATATACTCTGCCGTTTAGATTTCCTTTGTGCAGTGGAATAAATAGAGGGCATGAATTCTAGGATGATAGATGAAATGCAGTTTCTTTCAAGGTTTGAGGTGGAGAAGAGTTCAGTAAGAGAGCAAGCAACGGTGATATTATAGTGAATTCCGATCACTGAGGTAAACCAACTGTCAGGGGATTTATTTCTGTCATGTTATGAGAAGCATATCTAGGAAAAGAAGAGGAAAAATATTAAAATGTATACTTTCATTCAATATTTGTTCCACAAATACTTACTGAGTATTTTCTGTTGGATAGATACCATGTGAGCCAAATAAGAAGCTCAAAGTCTACTGGAACTGACAGATATGAAAAATCAATTATTTCTTTAATAGTAATAATAGTTAATGCTAAACAAGGGCCTACTAGGTGCAAGACACTGTGCTAAGTCCCTCACATGGCTGCTCTTATTTAATAGTCACAAAAGTATTATAGATACTTTTTTATGGATACATTTGCTATTTTTAATCTGGTTTTACAGAAAAGTAAACAGGCTAGAGAAATGAGGTCAGTAGCATACCCTAGGTGATTCCAGTAGTATGGTAATTGCTATGAGAGATGTAAATGTAGTGTTTTTTGCTGTGAATATTTTAAATAAATATTTTGTTTTGAAACACATTTAGATAATACAAGGATAGTACAGACAGTTCCCATATATAGCTCACCAGTTTTAGGTATGAAATCTCCTAATGTTACTCTCTTATGTTTCCATGGTACATTTGTCAAAACCAGGAAACACACATTGGTATATTGCTATTGACTAAACTCCAAACTGTATTTAGATTTTAGCGTTTCTTTTCTTTTTTTCTGTTTCAGGATCCAATCCAGGATACCATATTATTTCATGCTATGTCTGAAGTTCTAAAACAGAGCACAAAGAAGGCTCACTAAGGTAGTATGGCTGTGGCAGGAAGAACAATGTGGGGAAAGGATAGATGAATATATACAAAGAAGAGGTTATGCTTGCACTTGGTCTTAAACATTCAGGGGAAATCATTAAGGAAAAAGTAAGAGAAAAGCATTAAAGACAAGGAGAAAAAGGTGTTAAAATATGGTGTAAATGGGTAAATTGCAAGTGGTTCAAAATGATTGGACTAAATCATATATTTAGAAAAATGGCATGAGGTAAGACTAGGGAGTGAGGCCAGCAAGCAAACTAAAGGGCCCTGATACCACGTTTAAGAATGTTCACTTTGTGTTAAAGTTTTCAAAGTCATCGAAAGATTTAAGCAGAACAATAGCAGTCAGATTATCATGTTTGAAACTGAATTTGGTAGCATTACGGAAGTATAGATGCTGAATGGACAAAGAGATTATTTAGAACCTATTATCATAGTCTGGGTAAGAAATAACAGAAATAATGAAGTACTGAACAAAATCTATGCCAGTAGATATGGAGGAGTTATACAAAATGTGAATGAGTTTAAATTAATATCACTTGAGAGAGATTGAGGATTCAAGTTTATCCATTTGGTTAATTGAGGAATGGTTGTGCTATCCACTAAAATGGAAGATGAAGAAAGATAAATAGAAATTGGAATACAATTATAAGTTCAATTTTTGACATCCTTTTCTGAAAAGTTTTGGTACCACCATTAGCAGGAGTCCAAAACAATTAAAAACAAAAACATTTCGATCATATCTGAGATGATCATATAGATTTTAATCTGTTTGTATCACATCCATAATGCTAAAGCGAAGCACAGTAATATTATAGGGTGACAGTAACAGAATCTAAGAACAACAAGGGATTCTATCATGGAAAAATCAGACTAAAATGAAAAAGCAATACTGGTAATGGACTGATGTAAAAGGGAGAAAGCTACAATAAATGATGACAGAGAAGACAGAAGAGAAAAGAATTTCAAAAGGGAAACGTGGTCAACTTTGTGAAATGTTTTATAGTTGTTGAACAATATAAGTGAAAATTAGGCACTTTTTGCTTTAGGTCCAACGTGTGAGTCATCATCACCATTCTTAAAACAAGAAAAAGACTGACCAAAATGAACAGCACCAACTTTCTTGGACGAATTTTAGCATGAAGTTTACAGGGCAAAAATTGTCACCCCAAAAGCTGGAGAGTTAGGTGAATACAGAAAGTGAAAGCTGCTCTGTTACCTGAAGCAGAACCCACTGGAGCCATAATCTAATAGGGAGACTTAAATGGGAAATTTGACAAATTAAAGAAGCTGAGTGGACCAGCCTGAGAATAAGAAACTCCTGGGGTATCACATTTCCCTGGTTTCCTCTAGAAATGTCACCAGGTTCTCAAGGTAAAGAGTCAAAATAAATTCCTTCATGGCTCTGGGAGGAAAGGGGAAAAGTAACCATTGTGAAATAAGCTCAGAGCATTTTTTATAATAAAGGCCTACTCCAGGAAAAAACAAACAAACAAACAAACAAAAAACAAAACTCTAACCTACCTGAGGGAGAGGAATTTCCCAGATTCTATACCTTCTAGCTTTTTTTTGGATCTCAAACAATGGTGAAAAACTAAGAAAAATTTGTGAAAGTAACAGCTAATATTTAATTTTAAGATAATATTTAATAATAAGATGATAGAAAACTCACAGACACACACATCCCAAAGAAAATTAAGACACGCACTTTCCAGAGCCTGTGGGGTTTCTATATGAGGCTCTGACAAGTGACTGTGTCCCCAGCAGTGGCAAAAACCCCTATGCTTTGGCTTGGGAGTGGTGAGGGAGATTCCCTTTCCCACTCTGCATACTGCCATAGCAGTTGCTGCCACCAGGAGCCAGACAGGTGAGCCTGAGATCTGACTATCTGGGGTTGGTGGCAATGAACCCACCCCTACTGGTGGAACAGCCTCTGTGCTCTGACTTTTGAGTAGAGAGCATGATCTCCTCTTTCCCTCTCATCCCATTGCAGCTGCAGCTACTGCCACCAGGGGCTAGGGTGGAGGAGGCAGAGGGCTATCTGTCTGAGGCTGTGAGTGGCAACCATGCCCCATTGGTGGCATGGACTCTGTGTTCTAGCCCATGTGCAAGGTGTGAGTCCCTTCTTCCCTCTAAAGGGTGGGAGGGAGAGAGGGAGAGAGGGAGAGAGGGAGGGACCCACCCCTCCTCTGCATGGCACTAGCACTGCTGCCACCAAGAGCAGAAGACACTAAAAGCTGAATGTCTTGGGTTGTGAATGGCAACCCTGCTTCACAGCCACTGCCAACATCAGAAAGCACTGCTTGGGGCCCAGAGAGTTGTCCCACCACTGTTGCTGTGGATTGCTAACACCATGTTAGCTGCCTAGGGAGCTGAGAACTCACTCTTCCAGCCAGCTCACTGCTGCTACTATTGGCATCTGAGCAAGCTACCTGGCAGACCATACCGAAAAATAATAAAGACCGTCTATGACAATCCCACAACCAATACTGTATCGAGTTGAAGAAAAGTTGAAAGCCTGTCTTCTAAGAATTGGAATAGCACAATAACACATAGCCCACCTGGTTGTGCTAACACCAGTGTTGGTGTATGCCAGTCTGGGGCCCGTGAATAGGCATGATCAATCCACTACTTTTATCACTGGGGCCCTAAGACTGGCCTACTTCAAGCCTGTGTCGCCGAGAAAACGTCATCATAGCCTCCTCTAATAGACACACCTCAAGCCATCTAGAAAATCACAAATAGCACTGACATTGTTTACACTGAAAGAAATCATACAGGAACTACACAGCAGCGTGCACTCAGAATCAAAGCCAAAGGGGTCTACCCAGCCAATACCACCAATACCTCTTCAGGAAAAACTCATCCCATATGAAAGCAAATTTTAAAAATTGGAAGAAGTGACTGTCACACCAGATGTACAGATTTCAATGTGAAGACACAAGAAACATAAAAAAAACAAACAAACAAACAAACAAACAAACAAACAAAAACAAGAAAATATGATACCTCCAAAAGAATGCAATAATTCCTCAACAGCAGATTCCAATAGAAAATAAATTGGTAAAATTCTGGAAAAATAATATAAAATTATGATACTAAAGAAGTGCAGTGAGATACAAGATAATTTTAAAAAACCAAAAAAACAATTCAGAACGTGAGTAAAAAATTTAGCAAAGAGGTAGATATCATAAAAAGAAGAACAAGACAGAAGTTCTGGAATTGAAGAACTTCTTGAATAAAATATAAAATACAATAACAACTTCAACAATATATAAGATAAAGCAAAAGAATCTCAGAATATAGACAGATTTTTTGAAATAACCCAGTCAGACACGAAGAAATAAAAAATAATAGAAAAAAATAAATAAAACTTTCATGATATATGGTGTACCACACAGCAACCAAATACATAAATTATTGATAACTCTGAAGGCAAATAGATAATGTTTGAAATCCTACTTAATAAAATAATTAAAATTTCCCAAGTCCAGCAAGAGAGGTAGACATCCAGATATAGAAGTCCAACTAATCCCAGAACAAATACAGTGTAAAAGTTCTCCACATTATAGTCAAACTGTCTAATGTCAATGACAAAATAAAATTCTGGAAACAGCAAGAGAAAAGTGTCTAGTCACCTATAAAGGAGACCTCATGAGACTAACAGCAGACTTATGAGCAAAAACCTTACACACCAGAAGAGAATAGGATGATGTATTCAAAATGCTGGAAAACAAACAAAAAATTGCCACCCAAAGATACTATATCTAGCAAAATTCTCCTATATACATGAAGCAGAAAACAAATTTTTCCCAGACAAGTAAATACGGAGGGAATTCATCACCACCAGACCAGCTTTACAAGAAATACTCAGGCGAGTCCAAAACCTGGAAGCCAAAGGATGGTGCCATCATGAAACTGCATATGTATAAAACTCACTTGTAATGCAAACACACAAATAAGGGAGAGAAAAGATTCAAATGTTGCAAACACAGAAAACCAGCAAAACACAAGGACAAGTCATAAGAGGAAAAGGAATAAAGAATATACAAAACAGCCAGAAAGCAACTAAGAATATAACTGGAAGTAAACCTTAGATATCAATAATAACCTTGAATATAAATGGATTGAATTTTCCATTTAAAAGACACAGACTGACTAAATTGATAAAAAAAAAATGATTCAACTGTATGCTTCATATAAGAAACATACTTTACGTGTAAAGACACATATAGACTGGAAGTAAGGGAAGTAAGGGAATGGAGAAAGATATTTCATGCAAATGAAAACCAAAAGTGAACATGAGTAACTATACTTATATCAAATAAAACACACTTTGTGTTAAAAACAGTACAAAAGACAAAGAAGGTCACTACATAATTACAAAGGTATCACTTCGACAAGAGGATAAAATTCGAAAATATATATGCACCCAACATAGAGCACCCAGATAAATAAAACAAATTACTGGATCAAAAGAAAAAGATAGACTCCAATACAATAATAATAGGGAACTTCAACACCCCACTCTCAGCATTAGACATATCATTTAGACAGAAAATCCACAAAGAAATATTGGATTTAAACTGGACTTTAGAACAAATGGACCTAACAGACATTTACAGATTATTTTATCCAACAATTTCTGAATACACATTCTTCTCATTAGCATATGGTACATTCTCCAAGATTAGCCATATATTAGGCCACAATACAAGTCTCAACAAATTTTTAAAACATCAAAATTATATCAAGTATCTTCTCAGATCATCATGGAGTAAATCTAAAAATCAATACCAAGAGGAGCTTTGGAAACAGTACAAATACATGGAAATTAAACAACATTCTCCTGAATAACTGGGTAAATAAAGATGGAAATTTAAAAATTATTTAAACAAACAAAAATGGAAACAACATATCAAAACCAGTGGAGTATAACAAAAGCAGTGCTAAGAGGGAATTTTATAGTAGTAAATGCCTGCATCTAGAAAAACAGAAAGAATTCACATAAACAATCTAACAATGCACCTCAATGTGCTAGAAAATAAAAAAAAAAAAACCCAAAACCCAAATTAGCAGAAGGCCAGCATTACCCTGATATCAAAACCAGACAAGGACACAACAACAATATCCCTGATGAACACAGACATAAAAATCCCCAACCAAATACTATCAAACTGAATCCAATGACACATCAAAAAGATAATACACCACAATCAAGTGGAATTTATACCAGGGATGCAATGATGGTTCCACATATCCAAATTAATAAACATATCAACAGAATGAAGAACAAAAGCCATATGATCATCTCAATAGATGCAGATAAAGCATTTGACAACATTCTAAACCTCTTCATGATAAAAACTGTCAACAAAGTAGGCATAGAAGGACCATACCTAAAAAATAATAAAGGCCATCTGTGACAATCCCAC
Source organism: Rhinopithecus bieti (assembly GCF_001698545.2). Classification (NCBI taxonomy): domain Eukaryota; kingdom Metazoa; phylum Chordata; class Mammalia; order Primates; family Cercopithecidae; genus Rhinopithecus; species Rhinopithecus bieti. The sequence goes on along the minus strand of NW_016813861.1, from coordinate 206,709 downwards.
AACCAATACTGTATCGAGTTGAAGAAAAGTTGAAAGCCTGTCTTTGAAGAAGTGGAATAACACAAAAATGTCTACTTTCACTACTACTATTCAGTAGAGTACTGGGTCTTAGCCAGAACAGTGAAACAAGAGAAAAAGATATAAAGCATCCAAACTGGAAAAGAGAATGTCAATTGTCCCTCCTTTCAGATGACATAATTATATATATATATATATATAAACCAATGACTCCATCAAAACTTTTTTATAACTGACAAAAAATTCAGTAAGTTTGCAGGATACGCAATTAATATTCAAAAATAAAAAGCATTTCTATACACCAATAATGAAGTACCCTAGAAAGAAAGAAAGAAGGTGATCACATTTACAATAGTTATAACATTAAATAAAATTCCTAGGAATAAATTTAAGCAAAAAAATGCAAGATGTCTACAAGGAAATCTATAAAATGTGGGTGAAATAAATTAAAGAGGACACAAATGAAATTCATGGACTCATGTTAATGAGTGGGAATAATTAATATTATTAAAGTGGTCATATTGCCCAAAGCAATATATAGATTTAATGAAAGCCCTATCAAAATTCTAACAACATTTTAGAAATAGAAATATAAAAAAAAATTCTAAAATTCTTGTAATCCCAATAAATGAGCCTGAATAGCTAAAGCAACCTTGAGCAAATAGAACAGACCTGGAGGCATTCTACTTTGTGACTTCCAAAACATATTACAAAACACCATCGTATTGGTATAAAAATAGACACATAGACTAATGGAACAGAATAGAGAGTCCAGAAGTAAAACCACTTATTTTCAGCCAGTTGATCTTCAACAAAGCTTTCAAGGACATACACTGGGGAAATAACACCCTCTTCAGTAAATGGTGCTGCAGAAACTGGATAACCATATGCAGAAGAATAAAATTGCATACCTATATTTCACCATATTCAAAAGTCAACCCAAGGTAGATTAAGGACTTAAAGGTAAGACCTGAAACTATAAAACTACTGGAAGAAAACAAAGGTAAAATTCTTCAGAACAGTGATATAGGCAAAAATTTTATGATTAAGATCTCAATAGCACAGGCAAGAAATTAAAAAAAACAGACAAATGGGACTATATTAAGTTTAAAAACTTCTGCACGGCACAATAAACATCAACAGCCTAAAGAGGCAACATTTTGAATGGGAGAAAAATATTTTCAAATTACTCATCTGATAGGGGACTAATATCCAATATGTACAGGTCACTCAATCAACTCAGCAGTGAAAAACAAATACTTTTATTTTAAAATGGGCAAAGGACATGAATAGACATTTCCCCAAAGAAGACATAAATGGTCAATAGGTATATATGAAAAAATGTTGAATTTAAATCATCAGGGGAATGAAAATAAAATTTGTCAATTTTTGTAGATCGCAGTGAAAGCAGTGTTTAAAAATAAATTTATAATAGTATATGTGTACATTGGAACAGAAAATATAGGAGATTGTAGGTAACTTCAGGTAGGAAGCTTTTGTTAAATAATGATGGCAGTGCATTAAGGAGAAAGTAGATGGAAAATAATGCATTCATGAGGATAAACTAGTCTTTTAAGAAACATGTTTTTGAAACACAACTTGGAAGTGTTGGGAATGTTATGATATGAGCTGGATTCAAATAAATTAATCATCTAAAATACCTATGCATCACCTACTTATAATGCCTTTGTCTTTCCATCAATTTAACTCTTGGAATACTATTCCTAAAATTGAAGGAAACACTCAGTAAATGACGAAATATTTTTGGTACAAATAGAGTTAACTATATTGCATACATAGTAGATTCCTGAGGAAAGGAGGCAGAGGACATAATTCTAATGTAGGTATGGCAGTTGGAGAAAGGGATGAGAAAGTGATCAGGGAAATCTGGAGACTGAGCCACTGGCCTGGGAAGAAAATGCCAAGGCTGATACCACACAGGGATGGGACCTGGCAGTCAGCCTTGATTCCTGCATCTTCTTTCCCAACACATGCCGTGCTTTAGCAATTCCTGCCAACTTTTTCTGTGAAATATGTCTCTGTGTGGGCCTGCACCTCTCTGATTTACTGCCACTGTCCTAGCCAAAATCACCATCTGGATTATTGCAGTGCCCTCCATACAGGTTCTGCCAACTTTCTCCCTTTCTCCTCTCTAATCTACTCTCTACTCAGCAGCCAGAATGATAATTTGAAAAGTTCCCACTCAAAATTCTTTTCCAGTTGAAATATTCTCACTGCTTGCCATCTCACAAAGAATAAACCACACACAACAAACCCACACCTAGTATCATACTGAACAGGGGAAAACTGAAAGCCTGTCTTCTAAGATCTAGAACAAGACAAGGATGCTGACTTTCATCACTTTTATTCAACATAGTACTGAAAGTTCTAGCCAGAGCAATGAGACAAGAGAAATAAATAAAAAGCATACAAATTAGAAAAGGAAGAAATCAATTAGAAAGGAAGAAGTCAAACTATCCTGGATTGCAGATGACATGATCTTATATTTAGAAAAATGTAGACTTTACCAAAAAACTATTAGAACTGGCAAATAAATTCAGTAAATATTCAGTACACAAAATCAACACACAAAAAATTAGTAGTATTTCTATATGCCAGTAGCAAACAATTTGAAAAACAAACCAAGAATGTAATTCCATTTATAATGACCACAAATAAAATATCTAAAAGTTAACAAAAGAAAGGAAAGATCTTTACAATTAAAACTATAAAACATTGATAAAATAAATTGAAGAAGACATAAAAAATGAAAAGAGAGCCCATGTTCATGGATTGGAAGCATCAATATAGTTAAAATGTTCATACTAGCCAAAGCAATCTACAGATTCAATGCAATTCCTATCAAAATATCAATGACATTCCTCACAAAAAAACTTAACATTTATATGAAACCACAAAAGACCCAGAATTACCAAAGCCACCCTAAGCGAAAATAACAAAACTAGAAAAATCACATATCTGACTTCAAATTATACTACAAAGCTATAGTAACAAAAACAGCATGGTACTGGCATAAAACAGACACATAGACGAATGGAACAGAATTTAAAACCCAAAATCAATTCATGCATTTATACCAACTTGTTTTTGATAAAGGTGCCAAGAACATACATTGGAGAAAGGACAGTCTTCAACAAATGGTGTTGGGAAAACTGGATATTCATATGCAAAAGAATGAAACTAGATTATTTCTCACCCATATACAAAAACCAACTCAAAATGGATTAAAGGCTCAAATCTCAGATGTGAAGCTGTGAAACTACTAGAAAAAAAAAAAATTGGGAGTCATTTGAGGGCATTCAGCTAAGCAAAGATTTCTTAAGTAACACCTTGAAGGCACAGGTGACAAAAGCAAAAATGGACAACAGAGATCACATCAAGATAAAAAGCTTCCGCACAGCAAAGGAAACAATTAACAAAATGAAAAAATGAAGAGACAACACACAGATTAGAAGAAAATATTTGCAAAAAGAGAATATTTGATTATCTTTTGTAATAGATCTATTTCTACATTTAGTTAATTGTAATCTTAATCCCATGTGACAAGGGATTAAGAACCAGAATGTATAAAGAACTCAAACAATTCAATAGTAGAAAACAATCTGGTTAAAATACACATAAGATCTGAATAGACTTTTTTTTTTTTTAAATAAGACATATATATGGTCAGCAGGTATAATAAAAAATGCTCTTCATCACTAATCAGAAAAATGCAAATCAAAACTACAATGAGATATCATTTCTCCTGTTAAAATGGCTTTTATTCCAAAGACAGTCTGTAACAGGCTGGTGAGGATGTGGAGAAAGGGGAACCCACATACACTGTTGGTGGGAGTATAAGTTAGTATAGTATGGCTACTATGGAGAACAGTATGGAGGTTCCTAAAAAAACCTAAAAATAGAACTACCATGTGATACAGCAGTCCTACTGCTGAGTATATACCCAAAAGAAAGGCAATCAGTATATTGAAGAGACACCTACACTCCGATGTTTATTGCAGCACTTATAATAATAATTCATAATAATAGTTAAGATATGGATCAACATAGGTGCCCATCAAAGGATAAATGGATAAAGAAAGTATGGTACATATACATAGTAGAATATTATTCAGCTATAAAAAGAATAAAATCCTGTCATTTGCAGCCACATGGATGGAACTGGGGTTCATTGTGTTAAGTTAAATTAGCCAGACACAGAAAGACAATGTTCTTTGTTCTCACATGTTCTCACAAATATGTGGGAGCTAAAAAAACAAAAATGAATTAATGGAGATAGAGAGTAGAATGATGGATACCAGAGGCTGAAAGTGTAGCAATGAGTGGAGGATAAAGTGGGGAAGGTTAATGGGTACAAGTGAGAGTTAGAATGAATAGTCTATTATTCAGTAGCATAATAGACTATAGTAAACAATAATTTGTTGTTTATTTTTAAATAACTAAAAGTGTAGAATTGGAATATTCTGAACACAAAGAAATGATAAATGGTTGAGGCATTGGATAGTTCAATTACCCTGATTTGATCATTACACATTATATGACTGTATCAAAACATCACATGTATCCAATAAATATACACAAATATTATATTCCATAATAATTGAAAATAAAACATATTAAAAATAAATGCTTTGGCCTGTAAAGTTCTGACTTAATATTTTACAATTTTGATATCATTTTCAGCCACTCTGCTTATTATTCACTGTGGAATTGGCTTTTTGTTCACTCCGCTCATTTCTCACGCTTTCTTTCAAAACACTTCCCAATATTTGTAATTATATAGTTAACTGTTCATTCATTTTGTTATCTCTCTCTCCACCAATCAATAAACTTCATGAAGCCCAGTTTTATATTAGTAGCAAAAATGGTGCTCAACACTTATTTACTAAATAGATGCATGAACATCTGAGGTCAGTGAGCTTGGGGAATAGGGAAAGGGAATACTGAAATTTCTAACTGGACTGTTCGCTAACGTCATTCTGAAAACACTCAGAGTCTTTTAGAGCTTTTGATAACCGAACAAACAAAAGGCAATCACAATAAAAACTAATTTAATTACTATTTTAACCGTCTTTCCAAATTATTGGTACAAAATTATATGGGAAAACAGTATTAAATGTTTACCCAAGTGCATCCTATTTTTCACTGACGGTTCATGTATTAAGTATGAAATTTTAATTCTCTTTTGTAATAGCTCTATTTCTACATTTTAGTTAATTTGATTTAAAAATACAACTTAATGATTTTATAATGATAATATTAATAGACATTATTTATTTGAGTGTATTTTTCTGTACAAGATACTTTTCTTGAAGTGTGCTATCTCAATCCTACTAACAACATCTAGCGATCCACATTACTACCCTAAATAAGTATATGAGATATCTACAGGTCAGAGAGCTTTGGTAACTTGCTGAAGATCACACAGCCACTAGATGACAAAATCAAATCTTAAGTTCAGGAGTATTCAGCTTCAACATTTTTTTCTTTTTTCTCTGTATGGCCTTACCATCAGCCATTGTTTTGGAGCAGAGATGATGATGCATTCTTGGGTGAACTAGATTTTCAGCAAAGGAGCTACTTTTCACATATGATATGTAAGAAATAAATATGAAGATTTCATTTAAAATAAACTTTCCACTTATGTGAAAGTTTTCATTTGGATATTTTATTTTTATTTTATTTTATTTTATTTTTGAGATGGAGTCTCGCTCTTGTCGCCCAGGCTGGAGTGCAGTGGTGCGATCTCAGCTCACTGCAACCTCTGCCTCCCGGGTTCAAGCTATTTTCTGGCCTCAGCCTCCCGAGTAGATGGGGATTACAGGCGCCGGCCACCATGTCCAGCTAATTTTTATACTTTCAGTAGCAACAGGGTTTCACCTGTCTCTAACTCCTGACCTCAGGTGATCCGCCCGCCTCGGCCTCCCAAAAGGCTGGGATTACAGGCGTGAGCCACTGCGCCTGGCCTTGGACATTTTATTAAGAAATTTAAACATAACTTCATGTTTGCTCAAAGCTGGAACACCTAATTGATTCAGCCAAATCACTCCCAGTCAAAAAGAAAATGAACGACTGGAGTGAAAACAATTACTTAATTGTAATTTCCTCTCTTTGTTTTGGCTAATGCCATGGCTATGTATTTTGGTTATTAAAAAAAAAAAAAAAAATCTCTTTCCTTTCACCTTCCCAGGTTTCATCTCCTTTCTAAGTAGGCAATCCAGACTGGGCTCCTCCTCAGCATGCCTGACGTCGCCATTGTTCACTGTCTGTCTACCTCACTGCCAGCCCCAAGGAAGCTGGGGACTACCTGTCTTTCTTTTAATCTCACATCAAACTGTGAAACGCTACAGTTGGCACTCTGGCTCTGAGGCTGCCTTCTGTCCTAACAACAAACCCTACACTAAGACACCCATCCCAGGAGTGGCCTTTGTATCTTCACACACTGGAGCATTCACTCCAGGACATTTAGCTGCTCTGTTATCCATTTATGTGAAGTGACCTGAAGTCCCCTGGGAATGGTAAGGGCAAGGTCAGAGCACAATGGCGTTTCCTTGAGAACATGGCTGTCTCTCTTATTGTCTCTTCCTCCTTCACTTCAGTGATTATCAGCAGGCACTCTAATTCCTACTCCAAAGAGAATTGTTTTATCTCAGTCCTTAATAAAAGTTTAATAGCAGATAGAGCACTTTGGTGAGCTCCTGTTAGTGAGATTTTATTTCACCTAATATACCAGCGTATTATGCACTTGAGTAATCTATGTGCCGTTGTAAATAAACAACATATATTTACAGAACTAAGCAAATTACGTTTTATGATGTTATCCTTGAAACTTTAACACTCTGATCAGTAATAGCTCTCCCACTCATTAACGTGCATCAGTGAGACGCTCCTCTAATTAGCTATAAACTTACTGCTGAATAGCACTCATTTCAAATACCGTTTGTTATTAAAACAAATACCTGGAAATTACACTATTAGTACAAAAATCAATCAGATTTTAAGCACAACATTAAAGCAAACTTAACACCCTCACTCCCATATGCAACATGCTATCAGTAAGTTTTCTTGATATTTGAGGGCCTCTTACAAACCAGGACCCAGTAGAAACATACATGGAGCCAAGAAGGGAATAAAGGCATTTCCTCGATTTTTACAATTACTTTGAAAGAAAGGCAGATTGACAATAATTTTTGAAAAGATGGAAATTCTAGTCTCAGTATTCCTGCTTGGATTCAGTTTTGTCTAACTGATGAATATTTTGAAGCACTTTCTCTGTTCCAGGCATTGAAGCTGCAGAGATGATGAAGATACTTTCTTGGCTGACAAGAAACTTACCACATTGTAGGAAGTGGGTTGGGGAGAGAGGGTTGAGGTGTATACATAAATGCATGCATCATGATGGTGAAAACCAAAAGATGTCCAGAGATCTCTGAGCATTGGTGGATTTAGCTTAAGAGGGAAAAGCTTGAGAAAGAAGGTTTGTAGGTTTATTTATGCTTAATGTAATTAACAAAATATATGGCATTTGAAGGTAGCATAGCACAATTTAAGGCAATAGGATGGGCACAAACATTCAGTTTCAGTTTCATCACCACCATTTGTTAGCTGTGTCACCATTTCTACCATTATGTAACTGGGTGGGCATGTGTCTTGGACTTAGAATATTTAACATGGAAACGTAGTGCTAAAATGATGTAAGTAAAGCTTAAATCACAGTACCTGATGAGAGTAGGGTCTCATTAAAGTCTACTACTTTTCTTTCCCAATTCTTTCTCTGCTTCTCTACTCCATCTTTCTTCATCCCAGATATCTTAATCTAGAATTCCAGACCTTTTCACTGCCTGGCAATCTTATGTAGTGTTCTTCTTCCATGTCCAAATCATGTCTTCTGCTAGAAATGCCCTCCTTTTCCTTACCTTGGTTGGCATGTCAGAATTCTATTCTTTCCTATGTGTACCATGAATGCTGCTTCCTCAACCAGGACTATCCTGATCTCTCCAACTGCACTTTTTCCTCCTTCTTAATTTTCATTGCATTTTGCATATCTTTCTTCATTCCTGTCACATTACATTATACATTGTAGTTACCTATAGGCACGTCTTATTTATTTCAAGCACATTAGGAGTTGGGGTTAAATTGCTTGATGCATCTGTAGCACCTAAAACAGTGCAGTAGGCCGGGCGCGGTGGCTCACGCCTGTAATCCCAGCACTTTGGGAGGCCGAGGCAGGCGGATCATGAGGTCAGGAGATCGAGACCATCCTAGCCAACACAGTGAAACCCCGTCTCTTCTAGAAAAAATACAAAAAAAAATTAGCTAGGCGTGGTGGCGGACGCCTGTAGTCCCAACTACTTGGGAGACTGAGGCAGGAGAATGGCGTGAACCCGGGAGATAGAGCTCGCAGTGAGCCGAGATCGCGCCACTGCACTCCAGCCTGGGTGACAGAGCGAGACTCCATCTCAAAACAAAACAAAACAAAACAGTGCAGCAAATATTTAAAAGTTATTTCATAATTATTTCTAAGCTAGTATAAATTCTTCTGTTAAATAAATTAGTTAAATATCCTTGGATTTAACATATTTTTACATGAAATTTACCTCATAGAATAGTTTGAAAATCAGAAGACTGAAAGATTAAGTGTATATTGAATCACTGCAGGACCAACAGGCTGGCTCCATATATTCTTAAACAGGTGATAAAAAGGTCTTTGTTCAGAATCACTTTAGTATTAGACAAAGAGTTCATTATATCCATCTCCTAAAATTTGACTTGGGCTCAGGAGAGTTGCCCTAAACTGAGAGAGAAAAAAAGAACTTGCCATGCGACTGGACACTACAAGCCATTGAAAGCCATATGTTTAAAGAATATTCAATGACATGGGGGAAATTCTATGATATATTAAAAAAAGTTATAGGATACTAAATTTTAATTTTAGTATATTATTTAAATTTTGTATCAGACAAAACGAAGTGTACTCAAATGTAACCAAATCTTTTAAGTAACTACATTTGGATAAAATAAAATACTGATTTTATTTTGTTTTATTTTCTGTATTTTAAATATATTTTCAATAAATGATTATTACTTTTATAATCAGGAGAACAGTAAAATGTATTTTAATAGAGTGATGGTTTTCAACCAGGAGTGCTTTTGTCCTTAAGGGGTTTATTGCAATTTCTGGAGATATATTTTTCATACTTGGTTGTGCTATTGGCATCTAGTGGGTAAAGGCTAGTGATGCTGCTATTAATATCTTCCTACAATGTACAGGGCAGCCCCCACAACAAAGATTTAGCTAGCCCTAAATGTCAATAATGCTGAAGCAGAGAAACCCTGCAATATAGAGAATGCAACCAAAATATATGGAATGAGGAACTGATTTACCAAATCATGGTACATAATTTAATACAATGGACTATTGTGCAGGTCTTAAAACTTACACTGCCAAAATGTTTATTGAGATGTCAGTCTCACTAACTCCTTTTCACCCTGAGACGTTTACATTTCCTCATACAACAGCTCTTTGGTATATTCTAAGTTATAGTATCTTTTGTTTTATACAAAAGAGGAGGATTCTTTAGAAGTAGGATCCCCATTTATTTACAATTTCCCTCTACATCCCTTACACAGTGCTAATATAAGAAAGACAATCTAGTTGTTATGGTTATTCATTCATAACCCTTGAAGTAAATACTCTTTTAGTTGTATATGCCTGAATGCCAACTCAAACAATATTCCTCAATATTATGTCAACTAGGCATATATGTTATGTCTGTATGTCTATCTATATACCTACCTCTCTATCTACCTATTATCTATGTTTTGTTAGTCTATCCATCTCTCTAAAAATACTGTAGTAGTTTACAGGGCAGGAGGAAAAGTTGCAGAATTGAGCATAGCTCCTGGGATCTTAGGAACTTAGGATGCAACAGAAGCGGTGTCTTTACCTCTTATCTCTTTATCTCCCAGTGTGTCAATTTAATTTTTTCAGGTTTTCCTATAAAGTAAGGTTACAACATTTATCAGCTCTGGGGGCATATTTTATATGCTCATGACAATGAAGGAATGAAAGATTGTTTCATCGTGACTTAAAATTCCAGCAGAAAGATCTTGGAGAAAGCCAATGGCTTACCTCTGTTATATATCTATCTTTAGACCAAACCATGGACAGGAATATAGGTTATCATTAATGCCAAACCATGCTAGTGTTTGTGGTAAAGTAAGTTAGGGTCTATCATTTGAAGAGAGAAGAGGCACTGGGTGGTCAAAAACGATAGTATGAAATTGTACTGAAGATATTTCACTTAGCATAAGAATGGCACTATGCACTCCAGAGTTCAATGCCCACATGATAGATACCCCCTCAGTTCCTTGAAGATGGTATTTGATTTCTTGGGAAGACCTTTTTGCTTTCATTTTATCTATTAGTATTTGGGAAAAACTTAAACTTTAATGTCGTCTTGCTTTAGTTCTCCATTGATAGAATACCAATAAGGCATTCAGTTTAATGTTTCAAGACTATTTGTTTATTAACTATTATGTAGGATTATAAATATAAGACAAATGTGAACACTCAGTTACACTGAAGTATTATGCACTGAAATATTGTGAAAGCAATTTCAGAAAGTGTACCTTTCCCTTAATAGTTCAGGATATAATGTGAATGTGCTGTACAAACCAATTCAAGGATTTTATATTAAGGAAGAGGCCATATTTATCATTAGCAAATCCAGACATTACCAAGATTGAAATACAATTTCCTGAGATATTTTCTTGACATCATTACAAGTTATGTTTAGAGCAAAATGCCAACCCAGTTAATCAAGAAATGTGCTTTCAAATAATCCTCTAGCACTGAAGCAATGCTACTTGCTAGCAGTGTAACTCTGATTGGTAGAGCTGAAGGACATTAATGATGACAAGAAACCTGGATAATATTGAAACCATTCCACTTAAAGCAATTATTGATATAGTTGGATTAATAGCTACTTTGTTTGTAATCATTTTCTATTAATTACACTTATTCTTTGATATTTTTTCCTTCTGCTCTTTTGCTACCGCTTCTGTATAAGTTGAATATTTCATATAAGTCTATTTGTTCTCATGTCTTAGCATATCAATTATTCTTTAAATCAATTCAGTAGTTTGTCTAGAATTTGAAATGCAGGTACCTTATAACAAAATATATACCATTTCCTACCTCCTGTATCTTAGAACATTTCTATCATTTACTTTACTTATCCACATGCTGTAGTCACCCAATAAATTGTTACTATTACTACTTTGAATAGTCACCTCTTAGATCAATTACAAATAAGAAAAATAAGATTTCATGTTGCAACAGCTATGGAGGCTAGTTTTCAAATTCCTCTAGTGTTCTTATTTTTGTCTCCCTTCTTGACTTTGGGGCTTACCTTCATACTGCTTCTCAAAAGGTATTGAGCTCCCTTGCAGCTCTTTGACCTATGATCCTCTGTTATCTGTTGGCCTCCTATTGATACGATCATATGATATGGAAGAGAGAAATAATTTTATAATTAAATATTATTCTGTTAGTAGGCCTGTGTCCTTAGTTTATGACTTTCACAAGTATTTCTTAGTTTCCCTCTTACTCTCCAGTAGGCAAACAGGGAAGTTACAGGGTGATCATGGAAGTACCCATCAGTCAAGTGGGATAAGGCTCTGGTAACATCTGTTACCCTGGAAAATAGGCTTATTTGTGTTATTTGGAATACTCTGGGCCTATTTCAAAATGGTTACTTACTCTCCCCATCAGAAAAACAAGGGATTTTTTTTCTATGTTCTTTACTGTGAAAATCTGTTGGGGTTTTTGGAATTTAAATTTATGAAAGTGTGGGTTTCTCCCTAAGTCTACAGCCCCAAGGAGTTTCTCATTCTCATATTATCTCACACTCACCCTCCAATAATTTGTCAACATTATTATTTAAGAGTTCTTACTGGTTGTCGGTTCCCTCTGCTTTTGCTTGGTTTTGCTCTATATAAGCTGATCTCTACTGTGATTCTCTTTACTCATCTGACTCTCAAATTTTGGGTGACAATTTGCCTTGCCACCATCTCACTTTTCTGATGGGTCTAAGTGAAGTGATACATTTCACTTCGTTCTGTTTGACTCTTGTAAAGACAGGAGTGATGACTTCTAAGTTCTTTCCATGTCAGAATTAAAACCTGAATAATCTTTAAAGGCATTTTAATGATTATTAGGTTTTTGTTTCAATATCCAATGGAATATGTATCAAATTGGTACCCATGGTAATTCTTACTCTATTCTCAAAAATTGTTAAACATTTAACAAAATGTTGCTTAATAACAATGTTTATTTCCCTGCATGCAATCTCCAGAGAGCTATCAGACTCTTTCTGTGATTATTGTACCCATGGTAACTCTCATTCTATTCTCAAAAATCCTTAAGTATTCAAGAAAATGTTACTTAATGGTAACTCTAATTCTCCAATATGCAATCTCCAGGGAGCTATCAGGCTATTTTTTTGAATAAAATTTTGATCACTGTTTATAAGGAGGAGGAAATTAATAAACAAAAATATTCCCATTAGTTGAGGCTTTGAGATTTGAATCTTTCCTTGCTGAAAGTAACTCTGAATAATAAAGCTTCCTAAAATAATCTGTTGCAGCTCTCAACAGGATTCCTACTGTTTTACTTTCTTTATTTTGAAAATTATTATTATATTACTATCTTTTACTTCTCTTTCATTTAAAAATGTACCATTTAAACAAGTCAAATACTATAAACATGGGGAGGAAGGAAAGAAAACTAATTTCTTAAATGATTTGTTAAGATTTATCATCAATTCACAAGATTTTTGCAATTTACTGTGTCAACTGTACTGTTATTGGTATTTTATAAAATAAATCTAAACATACAGTTTTCTTTCTAAAATTTCTTTGCAATAAGGATTTGGCAGTGTACTCGTGTTAAATTTATTTTCTAAACATGCAGTGCATGGTTTTCTGTAGTTAATTGTCTGAAAAATAATTATATAAGACCACTCTATAACTGTAATTTTATACACTTATTCACATATCCTTAATATAAGGAAATGGCTACTCTGTCTGGGGTATACACCCTGGGGTTCATTTTTGCTCACCAAGAAAGGACATGGACACAGGTGGGTGGGTTAAGGAGTGCAAAGTTTAATAGACAGAAAAAAGGAGAGAGTAGAGCAGCTCCTTGCGGGAGAGAGAGATGTCCAAAAAGTGGGGAGGCAGCCGACTGCAGCAGATTTTATAGGCAGGCTGGATTGGTTTGATTACGTATGATATCTACATAGTGCGAGGGGAAGGCTGGTGCCCCACCCTAATTTTTTTTTATTTTTTATTTTTTATTTTTTTTTTGAGACAGAGTCTCGCTCTGCCGCGGCCCAGGCTGGAGCGCAGTGGCCGGATCTCCCCTCACTGCAAGCTCCGCCTCCCAGGTTTACGCGATTCTCCTGCCTCAGCCTCCTGTGTAGCTGGGACTACAGGCGCCCGCCACCTCGCCCGGCTAGTTTTTTGTACTTTTCTTAGTAGAGACGGGGTTTCACCGTGTTAGCCAGGATGGTCTCGATCTCTTGACCTCGTGATCCGCCTATCTCGGCCTCCCAAAGTGCTGGGATTACAGGCTTGAGCCACCACGCCGGGCCACCACCCTAATCTTATTATGCAAATAGATTTTCCAGTTGATGGGTGCCATCTTGTTTGCTTCCCTACATGCCGCTGACAAAGAGAATGGAAGATGGAGCCACCATCTTGAGCATGATTGGCACAACTGCCGGTATCTATGTCTGGAGCTGGATTTTACAGGCTGCTCTTCGTTAGAAGAGAAAATAATTTGGGGCTGCTTTTCATTAAAAAGAAAAGCCTTACGGAGGACTCCCCTACACTTACTATCTGCCTAAGTAATTTATTCTTAACTCCTATATCAATAAGGTTTAGCAGATATATACATGTTATAATTTATAGTATTTATGATAAAAGATAATATTAATTACTATGTTATTTGTCTGCCATTTCTATTTCGTAAATAAATATTAAGAAGTAATAATTAAGTGGAATATACTGTGTTAAATGTTTTCATAGGTTGTATTATTTAATTTCATTAATCTCTTCAAAACTATTTTTTCTTGCATAAAAAGCATTGCCAATTATAAACAAGTTGAAACAATTTACAAGTGGTTCTTTGCACATTTTTCTATAATTTAAATGATGCATTGTATGTATCAGTTTATTCTTTGCTTCTATATCCAATCAGATGTACATTGAGAGCTCAGGAGTCAAGAGTTTTCTATGGTTTTGTGTGCGTGGTTCATCTGTGGAAAATGTATATCTCAACATTCTTTTCAAATAAATGCAAAGCTATTAGGAAGATAGATATATTCTGGGCCATAAAATGAGTGTCATAAACCTAAAGAGCCCATTTATGCAAAATATGTTCCCTAACCATAGAGCATTAAATTATAAATCAACAACAGAAAAATATCTGTGAAATCCAGAAATATTTGGAAGCTAAATAACAAACTTCAACCTAACAGGTATTTCAAAGAAGAAAAGAAAAATGTTTTTAACTATATGAAAATGTACACATGACACATTAAAATTAAGGCACGCTACGAATGCAGTAACTAGGTGGAAATTATAACCACAAAAATCGTATAGTAGTAATAAAAAAATTCTCAAATTAGTGTCCTTAACATTTTCCTTGAGAAACTAGAAGAGCAAATTGAACCCAAATTAATCAAAGAAAGAAAACAATAATAAAGGCAGACATCAATGCAATAGAAAACCGTAAAAACAATAATGAAATCAATGTAACAGCAATTCTGTGAAATAATCAATAAAAGGGATAAAGCCAGGCTAAACAGGATATAAAGAAGGAAGATACAAATTGTCCATACCGGGATTGAGAGAGGTAGCATCAATACAAATTCTACAGGCTATTAAAAGGATAGTAAAAGAATATTCTGAACAACTTTATGGCCATAAATTCAACAACTTAGATGAAATGGACAAATTTCTTGAAAGACACAAACTCTCAATACTTGTACTATAAATAAAGTCTTCTCTATGTTAACAAATAATCTGAAGAGAACTATATCCATTCATTAAATTTATAATTGCGAATTTTCCACAAACTCCAGGCTCCTATCACTTAATTGGTGAATTCTTCTAGACATTTAAAAAAGAAATAATACTTAAACAAATATTTCCAGAAAATTTATAGCATTGTTCAGAGAATGAAAAGACAAGGGAAAGATTAGGAAAAAGCTGTTTATATACCATATATAAGAAATCACTGTATACTTATATAAAGAATTCTTTACACAAACAAAATTGATGAAAGTATTTGAACAGGTGCTTTACTATAAAAGACATACTGGTGAGAAATATGCAAATGAAAAGATACTATCTTTAGTCTTTGGAGAAATGTATTATTAGTCATTGGGGAAATGTAAATTAAAACTTCAATGAGACTGTATACACTTCTGTTAGCATGGCTAAAATCAAGAAAGACTGCCCATTCAAATGCTAAATTTATCTTACACTGTGGGAAGGCAAAATGGTATTGCTAATTTAGAAAACTGGCAGTTTCTGAAAAAGTTAAGCATACATCTACCATATGATCTAGATATTCTACGCTAGGACATTTTTCCAAGAGTAGTGAAGGCATATATCCACACAAAGACTTGTACATGAATGTTGATACCAGCCTTATTTGTAATAACCAAAACCTGAAAATGACCAAAATAATTATGTTGAAAGAAAAAAGCAAAGAATGAAAGAAAAAAGCAAAATGGGTATATGATGTATAATTCTTATTTATATCAAACTCTAGAATATACAAACTAATCTTTTATGACTGAAAGCAGATCAGCAGTTTTCTAGGAATGGAATGATGTTGGAAGGGGAGGAAAGGAAAGATTACAAAGAGACATGAGGAAACTTTTGATTGTGATATGTATGTTCACTTTTTTTCATCCCTCAGCCTCCTCTCACCCGCCGCCTTCTGTGTCTCCAGTGTCCGTTATACCACTTTGTATGTCTTTACCCATTTTAAAATTTAAATTGGGTTATTTGTTGTTGAGTTGTAAGGGTTTTGGTTTTTTTCAGAGATAGGATCTCATTCTGTCACCGAGGCTGGAGTGCCGTGGCATGAAGCCTTATGAAGCCTTATGTAGGTGCTCTTTAAAAAAAAAAAAAACACAAAAAACTTTTATTTTAGGTTCAGAATACACGAGCACGTTTGTTTTATAGGTAAACTGCATGTCATGGGGGTTTGGTGTACAAATCATTTTATCACACAGAAAATAAGCATAGTACCCAATAGTTAGTTTTTAAGTTATCTCTCTCCGCCCATCCTCTACCCTCAAGTGGGCCTGTGTCTGTTGTTCCCTTCTTTGTGTCCATGTGTTCTCAGTGTTTAGCTCCCATTAATAAGTGAGAATATACAGTTTGGTTTTCTTTTCCTGCGTTTGTTCACTTAGCATAATGGCCTCCAGCTCCATTCATGTTGCTGCAAAGTACATGATCCTATTCTTTATGACTACATGGTATTCCATGGTGTATATGTGCCACATTTTCTTTATCCAGACTACCATTGATGGGCATTTCTGTTGATTGCATATCTTTTCTATTGTGAATAATGCAGTGATGAACGTATATGTGCATGGGTCTTGCTAGTAGAAGGATTTATATTCCTTTGGGTATATACCCAATAATGGGAATACTGGGTAGAATGTTAATTCTGTTTTAGGTTCTTAGAGAAATTGCCACACTGCTTTCCACAATGGTTGAACTAATTTATGTTCCCATCAACAGTGCTTAAGCATTCACTATTTTCTGCACCCTTAATAGCATCTGCTATTGCTTTGACTTTTTAATAATAGTCATTCTTACTGGCATGAAATTGTGTCTCATTGTGGTTTTGATTTGCATTTCTCTAATGATTAGTGATATTGAGAAGTATTTTTCATATGTTTGTTGGCCACATGTATATCTTCTTTTGAAAAGTGTCAGTTCATGTCTTTTGCCCACTTTTCTTTTTTTTTCTTTTTTTTTGTTTATTTTATTTTATTTTTTTATCCAACCCTTAAGTTGCTACGGTAGCATCCGTGCCGAACGTCGCAGGGTTGTTACATATGTACTACGACTTTGCCATTACGTGTGGCTCGCACCCATCAACTCGTCAGCACCCATCAATTCGTCCATTTATAGTCAGCGTATAACTCCCAGCTCGCACACCCACCTCCCCGGTCCTCCCCATCGATAGGG
The DNA here is from genome assembly GCF_001698545.2 of Rhinopithecus bieti. Lineage (NCBI taxonomy): Eukaryota > Metazoa > Chordata > Mammalia > Primates > Cercopithecidae > Rhinopithecus > Rhinopithecus bieti. Next base: position 189,387 of record NW_016813861.1, on the reverse strand, counting down.
CTGTGATGATCCTTCCTGAGTCCAAGTGACTCTCATTGTTCAGCCTTCCCACCTATGAGGAACGAAATCACGCCCGTGTTGTTTCTGTTCTTGTGATACCGTTCTGCTAGTAAGAATGATGTTTCCAGCTGCCATCCATGCCCTACCAAAGGATGCCAAACCCATCCTTGTTTTATGGCAGCATAATATTCCATGGTGTATATATCCCATTTTCTTAATCCAGCCAGTCCCTCACAGATGGACATTTGAGGTTGACTTCCACAGCTTTGCTATGTGAAATAGTGCGCGCAATACAACAACGTGTGCAATGTGTCTTATCCCCGCAGCATGAATTACAATCCTTTGGGTATATACCCAGTAGCGGGATGGGCTGGGTCATATGTACAATCTAGCTTCTAGATCCCCTTGAGGAATCGCCAATATTGGTTTTCCATACATGGTGAACCTACGTTCACACCACACTCCACCAACAGTGTAAACAGAGTCGTTCCTATTTCCTCCCACATCCTTCAACAGCACCCTGTTGTTTCCTGACTTTAACGATCTGCCATTCTAATCGGTTGAGATGGCATCTCATGTGGTTTTCGGATGCCATCTCGTCGGAGTGAGTGAGTATGAGCATTTTTCATGTGTCTGTTGGCTGTAAATGCTCTTCTTTGAGAAAAGTCATGTTCATACTTGCCCACTTTCTGACGGGGGCTTGCTTGCTCTTTCTTGCTCAATTTCGTTTAGTTCTCTTGAGACTCCGGATATACCCCTTTGGTAGACATGAGTAATTGCAAAAATTTTTCCAGTTCCTGTAGTTCGCCTGGTTCACCGAATGGTACGTCTCTTCTTGCTCGTGCAGAAGCTCTTCTTAGTTTAATTCTCCCATCTTCTCAATTTGGCTTTTGGCTCGCCATTGCTTGTTGGTGTTTTAGACAGTCGAAGTCTCTGCCCCACCTGCCTATGTCCTGAGGTACACCTAGGTTTCTACTAGGGTTTGTTATGCGTTATAGGTTACACTTTAAGTCCTCTACATCCATCCTTGACAATTAACTTTCGTAATAAGCGAGTAACTGCAAAGGACTCCAGTTTCAGCTCTCCTACTTACCTGGCTACCCGCCAATTTTCCCAGCACCAATTTCACTAACCATAGGGAATCCTTTCCCATTCTCTTGCTTCTCGCCAGTTGTCAAAGCATCAGATGGCTGCTAGATGTGTGGTACGATATCTGAGGACTCCTGTTCTGTCTTCCATTGGTCCATATTCTGTTTTGGCTACCGAAGACCCCTCTCACCCACTCCTATCAAACATAGCGTGTCTGCCCGAAGTTCTGGCTAAGGCAATCAGGCAAGAGAAAGACAAATAACGGGCAGTCCCATCAGAAAAGAAGAAGTCAACATCGCCCTGCGTTGCAGATGACATGATGTACACTTCAGACAACCCACTTGCTCAGCCCAAAAATCGCCTTAAGCCGACTAACGCAACTCAGCAAAGTCTCAGATACAAAAAAGTGCAAAAAATCACAACGCACTTCCTTATACACCAGTAACAGCGAAAACAGAGAGCCAAAGTCAGGAAATCGAACTTCCATTCAACAAATTGCTTCAAAGAGAATAAATACCTAGCAACCCAACTTGCAAGGGATGCAAAGGACCTTTTCAAGGAGAACCTACAACCACCGCTCACGTGAAATAAAAGACGAACGCTAAGCAACATGGAAAACAATACCCGATACGGCTCATGGGATGCGAAGACATCAAATATCCGATGAAAACTGGCCATACTCGCCCAACGGTTATTTAACTAGATTCAAATGCCATCCCCATCAACACAACATCGAGTTTCTTGCACACAATGGAAAAAACCCCGCTTTACAAAGGTTCATAATGGAACCAAAAAAGAGCCCGCATTGCCAAGACACATTCCTAAGTCATACATAAGAACAAAGTGGGAGGCATCACGCTACCTGACTTCAAACTATACTACAAGGTTACAGTTGCCCACTTTTCAATGGTTGGTTTTGCACTGGCTAATTTGTTTGTTCTTCACAGATTCTGGATGTTAGACTTTTGTTGGTAGAATAGTCTGCAAATGTTTTCCTGCATTCTGTAGGTTGTAAGTTTACTATGTTAGCAGTTTCCCTTGCTGTGCAGTAAAAACTTCTTTAGCTTAGTTAGGCTCTATTTATCAATTTTGTTTTGTTACAATTGTTTTGGCATTTTGTCATGAAATCTTTGCAAAGGTCTATGTCCAAAATGGTATTTCCTGCGTTATTTTCCAGGGCTTTTTATAGTTTTAAGGTTTACATTTAAGTATGTAATCAGTCTTGAGTTGATATTTGTAAGGAAGTGATCCAGTTTCAATCTTCTGCATATGGCTAGCCAGTTATCCCAGTGGCATTTACTGAATAGGGAGTCCTTTCTCTATCGTTTCTTATATCAAAGATCAGGGGTTTTAGGTGTCTGGCTATATTTCTGGGTTCTTTAGTCTGCTCTATTGGTCTGTGTGTCTGTTTTTGTAATGGTACCATGCTGTTTTGGTTACTATAGCCCTGTAGTATAGTTTGAAGTCAGGTAGCATGATGCCTTCAGCTTCGTTCTTTTTCCTTAGCATTGTCTTGGCTCTTCAGGCTCCTTTTGGTCCCATATGAATTTAAGAATAATTCATTCTAATTTGGTGAATAATGGCATTGGTAGTTTGATAGAAGTAATATTAAATCTGTAAATTACTTTGAGCAGTGTGGCCATTTTAACAACATAGATTCATCCTATTTGTGAGTTTGAAATATTTTTTCGTTTGTTTATGTCATCTCTGATTTCTTTGAGCAGTGTTATAATTCTGGTTGTAGGGACCTTTCACCTCCCTGGTTAGGTATATTCCCAGATATTTTATTATTTTTGTGTCTATTGTGAATGGGATTGTATTCTTGATTTGACTATTTGCTTGAATATTTTTGATGCGTATAAATGCTACTGATTATTGTAAAATGATAGTATTCTAAAACTTTACTTAAGTCGTTTATCAGAACTAGGAGCTGTTGGACAGAAACTATGGGGTTCTCTACTTATAGAATCACATCGCTTCAGAGAGCGTTTGACTTTCTCTTTTCCTATCTGGATGCCTTTTCTTTCTTTCTCTTGCCTGATTGTCCTGGGTAGGACTTACAATACTATTTTTGAATAGAGTGGTGAGAATGGGCATTCTTGTCTTGTTCCAGTTCTCAGGGTGAATGCTTCCAGCTTTTGCTGTATGATGTTGGCTGTGTCTATCATAGATGGCTTATTATTTTGAGGTATGTTCCTTTAATGCATTGTTTGTGGCAGGTTTTTAACCTAAAGGAATGTTGAATTTTATTGAAACACTTTTCTGCATATATTGAGATGATCATGTGTTTTTTGTTTTTAGATCTATTTGATGAATCACATTTGTTGATTTGCATATGATGAACCAATCTTTCAAGATCTGTTTGTCTGATGAATCACATTTATTGATTTGCATATGATGAACCAATCTTTCATCCTAGTGATAAAGCCTATTTGACCATGGTCTTCATCATGGTGGATTAGCTTTTTGATGTGCTTTTTTTTTTTTTATTTAGCTTTTGATTCATTTTGCTAATATTTTGTTGAACATTTTGCATCTATGTTCATTAAGGATATTGGCCTGAAGTTGTCTATTTTTAGTTGTGTCTCTGCCAGTATTTAGTATGAGGATGATGCTGGTCTCATAGAATGAGTTAGGGCGGAGTCTATTCTACTCAATTTTTTGGAATGCTTTCAGTAAGAATGTTATCAGTCTTCTTTATACATCTGGTAGAATTTGGCTGTGAATCCGTCTGGTCTTTGGCTTTCTCTGGTTGGTAGACTTTTTATTACTGATTCAATTTCTGAACTCATTATTGATTTGTTTGGGGGTTCAATTTTTCCTGGTTTAATTTTCAGAGGTTGTATATTTCCATGATTTATCTATTTCTTCTAGGTTTTCTAGTTTGTGTGTGCAGAGGTATTTATGGTAGTCTCTGAGGGTTTTTTGTATTTCTTATTTCTGTGGGGTCAGTGGTATTTGTCTCTATTTGTTCTTTCTGATTTTTTTTTTTTTTTTTAAATATTCTCTCTCTCTCTTCTTCTTCTTCTTTTTTTTTTTTTTCCTCTCTGAAAGAGTCTCACTCTGTAGCCCAGGCTGGAGTGCAGTAGCACTATCTCGGCTCACTACAACGTCTGCCTCCCAGTTCCCAATTCAAGCAATTCTCCTGCCTCAGCCTCCCAAGCAACTGGGACCACAGGCATGCAACACCATGCCAACCTAATTTTTGTATTTTTAGAAGAGATGGTGTTTCACATGTTAGCCAGGCTGGTCTTGAACTCCTGACCTCGTGATCCACCTGCCTCGACCTCCCAAGGTGCTGGGATTACAGATGTGAGCCACTGCACCCAGCCTAGATCTTCTCTTTTTTTCTTTATTAGTCTAGCTAGTGGTCTATCAGTTTTACTTATTATTTCAAAAGGATAAGTAAAATTGATTTCTATCTTTATTTCATTGTTTACCCAAAAGCCATTCAGGCTAAGTTTGGCAGGATATGAAATTCTTGGTTAGAGTTTCTTTTCTTTAAGAACACTGAATATAGGCCTTTAATCTCTGTGTCTTACAGAGTTTCTGCTGAAAGGTCCACTGTTAGCCTGATGGGGTTCCTTTTATAAGTAATCTGCCCCTTTCTCTATAGTTGTTTTTAATAGTTTTTCTCACATGTTGATTTTGAAGAATCTGATAATTATGTGTCTTGGGGATGGTCATCTTATACAGTATCTTGCAGGGGTTCTCTGCATTTCCTGAATTTGAATGTTTGCCTTTCTGGTGAGGTTGGGAATATTTTTATGGATGATACACTCAATTCTGTTTTCCAAGTTGCTAATTTTCTCTTACTGTCTTTCAGGGGTGCCAATGAATTGTAGATTTGGTCTCTTTGCATAATTCCATGTTTCTATGTGGGGTTGTTTATTCTTTCTTTATTTTATATACTTTATCTTTGTGTAACTGAGTTTGTTCAGGGAACCAGTCTTTGGGCTCTGAGATTCTTTTCTCACCTTGGTCTATTCTGCTATTAATATTTGTGATCATGTTATAAAATTCTTGTAGTGTGTTTTTAACTCCATCATATCAGTTTGGTTCTTTCTTATAATGGCCATTTCATTTTTCAGCTCCTGTATCATTTTATTGTAATCCTTAGATTCCTTGAATTGGGTTTCAACTTTCTCCTGAATCTTCATGATCTTCATTCCCATCCTTATTCTGAATTCTATGTCTGTCATTTCAGGCATTTCAGCCTGGTTAAGAATCCTTTCTGAGGAACTAATGTGATCGCTTGGTGTCTGAGTCTTGGTGTCTTGAAGACACTAGCTGTCTGAGTTGCCAGAGGCCTTGCACTGGTTCATGGGCTGATGTTTCTTGAACTGGGATGTAATTTGGGTATATAAGTTGGCTTCATTTCTGGATGTTTTCAGAGGTCCAAGGCTTTGTGCAAGATCTTTATCTGTAGCAAAATTCTTGTCCTTTGTTTCACAGATGTGAGTAATATTAGCAAAGAATTTCTGGCGTTGAAGTTTGGGTTGTGATACAATAGATGACACTTAAACATAATGGCTTGTAGGTAGGCTATTACTCAGCCATGTGGCTTCTCCGTATTTCCTCATGTTTGTAGCCATGCTCCTTTTCAGTGCTCTGAAAGTGTAGACTCCTTTCACACTCAAGTGCTGGCTGCTGATCTCAGCGTGGCATTCCTGGGCTGGGTACCATAGCCCTGGGGCGAGCTCATGCTTTATGTTCCCCCCCACCCACTACTTGGAGGAAGCAGAGGAAGGGACCTTGGTAGTGGTTGTGGCCGAGAGCCTTTCACTGTCTCTTGGGACTCTGCCCCACAGAAATGCAGAGCCACCACCAATCAGTATGATCAGCTTGAGTTGGGACAGCTGCATCGTGGGTCCAAGGTTGGAGGCTTTGCCTGGTGATGAGCAGGTAAGGCAAGGAGATCATGGGGAGACAGACTGAACTCTTTTCTTTAGGGTGGCCATGGCTTGCTGGAGGTGTAGGTAAAGCACTCAGGATCTTTGTTCCTTTTTTGTCTGTAATTTGTGGGTTCTTGGTCTTGCAGACTTCAAGAATGAAGCTGCGGACCCTTGAAGTGAGTGTTACAGTTCTTAAAGATGGTAGTCTGGAGTTTGTTCCTTCAGAGGTTCAGATGTGTCTGGAGCTTCTTCCTTCTGGTGGGTTTGTGGTCTTGCCGTCAGGAGTGAAACAGGAGTGAAACTGCAGACCTTCACGGTGTTACAGCTCATAAAGGCGGCGTGGATCCAAAGAGTGCACAGCAGCAAGATTTATTGCAAAGAGTGAAAGAACAACACTTCCACAGACTGGAAGGAGACCCTAGTGGGTTGCCACTGCTGGCTGGGCCAGCCTGCTCTTATTCCCTTATCTGACCCCACCCACATCCTGCTGATTGGTCCATTTTACAGAGAGCTGATTGGTCTATTTTACAGAGAGCTGATTGTTCCATTTTGACAGAGTGCTGATTGGTGCATTTACAATCCTTGAACTAGACACAGAGTGCTAAACAGAAAAGTTCTCCAAGTCACCACTAGGTTAGCTAGATACAGAGTACCAATTGGTGTATTTACAAAACCTGAGCTAGACACAGCATTCTCATTGATGTATTTACAATCCTTGAGCTAGATACAGAATACTGATTGGTGTATTTACAATCCCTTAGCTAGACATAAATGTTCTCCAAGTCCCCACTAGGCTAAGGAGTGGATCCTGCACTGGGGCTGCAGGCGGAGTGCACCCCCACTTCTCAGCGCCTGGGCGGTTGATTGGACCAACAGCCGAGGAGCAGGGGGCGGTGCTCATTGGGAAGGCTCCAGCCCAGCAGGAGCCCACCGCATAGGCTTCCGGCATGGCTGGCTTGCAGGTCCACTGCGGGGGTTCACATGGCGGCTGCAGGTCCAGAGCCCTGCAACGCAGGGAGGCAGCTGAGTCCTGGCGAGAACTCCGCAGCTGCTGGCCCCGGTGCTAAGCCCCTCACTGCCCTGGGCCATCGGCGTCCGCAGGCCCGCTACTTGTGCCTGCTGGTGGAACCCACGCCCGTCCCCGCGCCAGCGTCTGCCGGAACTTGGGCTGGCCAGTGAGTGCTGCACGCAGCCCCGATTCCCGCATGCGCCTCTCCCTCCGCACCTCGGGGCAAGCAGAGGGAGGCGGCTCCGGCCTCAGCCAGCCCAGAGAGGGGCTACCACAGTGCAGAGGCGGGCTGAAGGGCTCCTGAAGCGCCACCAGAGTGGACTCGGAGGCTGAGGAGGTGCTGAGAGTGAGGGCTGCTAGCATGTTGTCACCTCTCACTTCTACAGTCAGAGGGCAGCAAAGACAGTACCACTGTAGTGACAGAGGCAGAAGGCCTCTCAGTTGTCTCTGGTAGCTCCACTTCAGAGAAAGGCAGAGCTATTGCACTGCTGGCCCAAGTCGAGGGACTACTAGTAGGAATGCTCAGCGGTGGGTGGTGCAGCTACTCTGCAGTCCTGAGGCAGGGGCTCTACCTGGTGAAGAGTGCATGGTGGGGGCTCACAGGGGAGAGACACAGGGCTCTCCATATGGTGGCTGCTGGATGTTGGACTTGTCAGTGTGGTGACCGCGCCCTTTTTACCTTCCCCAGCCCGAGGACAGGAATAGCAATGGCAGAGGAATTGTGGATGTCTCTGGGATTTCCTTCTCTGAGAAACAGAACCATCACAGACGGAAGTGGTCAGGTGGGTGCGCAGAGTGGTTGTGCTGAGGGTCCAGGTGGAGAGAGGCCCTACCCAGTGAAGAGTAACAGGGGCAGAGCCCCAAGTGGAAAACAGTTTGTCTGCTTCTCTGTAAGGCAGCTGCCTGTGCTGGGGGTCTGCCTTAGTCCTTAATCACTGTGCACTCCCTCCCAAGCCGGGCTGCAGATCAGCACAAATGGTGGCCACGCCTGCTACCTCTCTGAGCTCCATTCTAGGCAAGTACAGAGCTGCAGCCGGAGATCCTGGGTTGGGGGTGAGGTAAGGGGGTGGCTGGGGTGCCAGGTGGCGAAGGCCTGCCTGGCAAGGAGTAGGAGGGGCGGGAACCTGCATGGAAAACAGTCTGCCACTTTTCCATGAGGCAGCTATGCTGTGCTAAGGGTCTGCGTTAGTCCCTAATGGCTGCCCTCCCTCATGAGCCTGAGAGCAACCGAAGTGCAACCATGATTCCTATTTTATTAATAATTGTGCTGATGGTTTAATGCATATATTCATAGGTCAAAACATTAAAGTGTACCTTCAAAATGTGTGTTTTTATTTTATGTCAATTATGCCTAAATAAATAAATATTTATAAAATCTCACCATGCAAATAACATTTAGCATAAGAAACATTGTGTGGAAATACGAGTGTTCTCCAATATATGGCTGTCTGTAATGTGTGCCTTTCCTCCCTCTGACTTTACTGTGCCTATTTAATTTTATGTATGTCAGTTCGTTCATTATTTTATATAGTAATTTAATATAGTAACCTATATTCTGCTCCTTGCAATTTTCTGATTTCTTATCTCTGGCATAGTTTTGATTGGTCTTCAGTTTGTTTCTTTATCTCAAGGTGTAGTGCTTTTTTTTTTTTAAACTCTTTCACTGTTTAAAAAACTCAAATATGGTCAGAGTAAGTTTTTCCCAGTCTTAGATGTAATTTTCAAATATTCTTTTCTATTCCTTGGTTTTGTCTGTTGTTGATGTTTTGGTTTTTAGATTTTTTTTTCTTTGATTTACATGATTCATTTTCCTCTAATTATTTTTTCTCTCTTTTTCTGCGAGAATATTTAGTACTGGCAGCTGTATTTTTCTAATATCTTGATTCTATCCTCTCTGTCTTGAGATCTATCTTCTCATTAGAGTGTGAGGATTTAAGTGTATCTTCTGTTTCAGGAAGTTATGACAAGGAAGAGATGACCTTAGTTGGAGTTATATAAAGCCTTAGAAGAATTGTGTTTTTACTTTTCCTTTAGATGTTAAATTTCCTGTCATGGTTCACTTCATGTACTGGGGCTGGGGCTTGGGTAGGCAGTGATGTAGTGTTTCATGATGTGGGGTGTGCCTTAGATGCATTTCTTTAATTCAGCTTGATACTTTGTAGCTTGTGCGTCAGTCAGAAAAACTTGCCCCCAGGAGTTGCTTGCTTAAAAGCCATGTTTATTTCCTACTTGTCAGATAGGGTAATTTGTATGTATTACAAGAATTCTGACAATCATTTAGATTTAGCATTATGATTTTGGGGCAAAGAGAATTCAGAGCCATGTCACGCAAAACTTTTAGCATCGTTTTGTGTTTCCTTGTTTTGAGTTTTTGGCAAATTGTGTATACTTTCTTATTTTTAGTAGTACTTTTTTGTAGCTATTTTGTATTTGTATAGGGAGAATATTTTACCAGACTTGATTTCACTATCTTTATCCATAAATTCCAAAGATAAACTCCATATTTAAATATCTGAATTATTATTTAAAAGAATTTGCCAATATATCAATTACTTAAAATGTGATTTTGAATATATAAAATGGTCTGAATTGTAACGTAAAAAAATAAACTTTGCCCTGAGTGGATAGATCTATTAAATGAAATTCCAATGAGAATTCCTAAGAACTTGTCTAAGAAAGCACTCTAAATCATGAAGAGCTGATATAAAGTTAATTTTTAAAAATGCCTTCTCTGAGTTGTCTTTATTTAAATTTTTCAGTTTGGAGTGGTGGTGGACTAACAAATATGTACTTTGTTATTGCTGGAGTTCGTGTTCTCTTAGAATGCCCTTGGCAGAGCAACATATTTAATGAATAATGAAACTGGTGAAAAGAGGCAGTGTCCAAAGATTAAGAAGCTCTAAGTTAACTCTAAGTGATACTAAATTCCTCATTTGCTTAATCCAGCCTAAAATCACATACTTTTTTAATATTAAAATTACAACGTATTCACCTTTTATATCATCTTGAGAATTGTGAAAAGGGTGAAGAAACAGAGTTAGATCTTACATATTGAAAGATCCTATTTCTAGTGAGAAATTGACACTATTAAGACTATTTTACATTTTAAAATTATGATAAACAGTATGCTTCTGCAAAGATCAAGTCTGGTTGAATATCATTAATCACTGGATAAATTTAATCTACGATGACTAATAAAGCTTTTGATATGTTCTTGAAAGATGCTTATCAATTAACCAGCATAATATCATATATAGGATAATAAAATACAGAGCGATAATTTTTCAAAATTTCATTTTATTTTGTTTTATGTAGGGATCCTACTTGTTTCAGCATTGAGAATTTCATCTCTTTTTTGATTTGGGTAATTTGGGGTTGTAACCACTTGATTTTTCAGTGGCTCTGCATGAAACAGGTACAGCATAATTCCAAATCAGGATTTAGGGCAGCCTCAAAAGCAAAGATTTTGAAATCATGCTCTGAAGATCCTTTGAATTTTTCTTGCCATCATATTATCATCAAAAGTGTCAAGTGGGCAGGAACATCTGTTAATGAGAACAGCTCTTTTTTTAATGCCTTATATACTGGGTTTCATGTTAAATGTAATAGCACAAAGAGTTGTGCTCCCACAAAATTAAACCTAAACTCGGTGACTACACAATGTCAGTGAGGGAGATGTTTATTAGATTAGATGATCACATCCAGACTGGACATGGATCTCATTTGCCTAAATTCTATTCTGGAACTACAATACTTTAACATTAGTAACCTATATGAAAATAATTAATATGTTTTAAAACAAAGTAGAAGTGGTGATAGCTATTAAGAGAAAAGCTGACATAATTCAGAAATATTCTACAAATATCAAAAAGAATAAGGCTGCATATGGAAACTTAAATGGTAACATGACAAGGGGAGGAGACATTCTTAAATTGAAGATGGCTAATGATAAAGTGTGGCCAAGTGTCATCACAATCTAAGCATCAAAAAGAATCTTCTGGCCGGGCGCAGTGGCTCAAGCCTGTAATCCCAGCACTTTGGGAGGCCGAGACAGGCGGATCACGAGGTCAGGAGATCCAGACCATCCTGGCTAATACGGTGAAACCCTGTCTCTGCTTAAAAATACAAAAAACTAGCCGGGCGACGAGGCGGGCGCCTGTAGTCCCAGCTACTCGGGAGGCTGAGGCAGGAGAATGGCGTAAACCCGGGAGGCGGAGCTTGCAGTGAGCCGAGATCCGGCCACTGCAATCCAGCCTGGGTGGCAGAGCAAGACTCCGTCTCAAAAAAAAAAAAAAAAAAAGAATCTTCTGTAAAGAATGCCTTATATTTAAGCATGATATTATGTAATCAAAATATAAACATTAAACCAAAATTCACTAGGTATCTATTATGAATTATATTAATCATAGGTAACTCGGTTTTTTAACTTTGGAAATTAAATATAGGCATTGAGAGATAATTACCTAATTGGGTGATAAGACTATATTTGGTGGTGGACTCTCAAAACTAACAAAGAATCTATACTTAGAAATTACTTATAGGATGCTCACTGAAGTGACAGATGGGAAAACAAACTACGAGAAAATTAGTGAAGAATTTTTAAACAGATGACCAAGTTTAAGAGTAATTCCAAGTAACTTGCTAGACAAAGGGTGGTGAATGAATGTTAATTTTCTCTGCTGAAAACCAAACTGACATATACAGAAACACACACCAAGTGTTGCACAGATATGCAGAAGTGTTGTGGGACTTAAGTTAGACATCTAAGGGATAAAGTGAAAGTGAACTTTACCATGAAATGGCCAAAAGCACCAAGAATACAGAAAGTTTTGTTTTTCTAAATTTTATTGAAATTGATATTTTGTTGAAAAGTGGGATAATGCATAGTACTTTTATTGAATATTAATATATATTTAAAATTTCTCATTAATATTTCAGACAAAAAACAAGAATAGAGATCAAGAAAGATAGCAATATGTGAATAAATGGATATAATTATGAGTTTAGAAATTATATCTCATTTCTAGTTAGAGAGCATTTTGAGTGGCATTTGTTTGCATTCTTGGGCCCCATCATGGGCAGTTTGGGCTGCTATTAAAATAGAGAAA
>NW_016813861.1:158718-176898 GCF_001698545.2 Rhinopithecus bieti | reverse complement strand
GCACCAAGAATACAGAAAGTTTTGTTTTTCTAAATTTTATTGAAATTGATATTTTTGTTGAAAAGTGGGATAATGCATAGTACTTTTATTGAATATTAATATATATTTAAAAATTTCTCATTAATATTTCAGACAAAAAACAAGAATAGAGATCAAGAAAGATAGCAATATGTGAATAAATGGATATAATTATGAGTTTAGAAATTATATCTCATTTCTAGTTAGAGAGCATTTTGAGTGGCATTTGTTTGCATTCTTGGGCCCCATCATGGGCAGTTTGGGCTGCTATTAAAAATAGAGAAACTCCCTCTCTACTAAAAATACAAAATTAGCCAGGCATGGTGGAGCATGCCTGTGATCCCAGCTACTTGGGAGGCTGACGCAGGACAATTGCTTGAACCCAGGAGGCAGAGGTTGCAGTGAGCCGAGATCACACTGTTGCACTCCAGCCTGGGCAACAAGAGCAAAACTCCATCTCAAAAAAAAAAAAAAAAAAGGTACTATAGACTGGGTGGCTTAAATAACAGTTTTTTTCCTCATGGTTCTAGAGGCTGGAAAGTCCAAAGTCGAGGTGCCATAGACCCATGTGAGAATTAGGATGTTAATCTCTTCCTACCCAGAAGACCTAGACACCTATTTACCTACTCACTAGTGACTAACTATACATGCTAAGGGGAGGGTCGTATTTTGCCAAAATACTAAGAGAAAACAAAAGTGTTTTCCCTTTGAATAATAGATTTCTTCTTATCATAATTTGGCTAATAGAGTCTTTCATAGGAGGTTCATTCCAAGTTGACTTGTGGTCCTTTACTCTTAGACATCAGATAATATAATTTTGTGGACACCTTTCAAAGAATTGCTTAAGCTCATTGACTCTCTGCTTTAAGATACACCCCATTATACTAGTAATATAATAATATTCCCAGTGGGACAAACAGCCACATATACACACAGAATTGGCTGTAAGATATTGTATTCATTTCCTAAGGATGTCATAACAAAATACCACAGACTGCATGGCTACAACAACAGACATTTATTTAGTCACAGCTCTGGAGTCTGGAAGTCTGAGATCAAGGAGATTTTTTCTGAAGCCTCTGTTTGTGTTTGGCTTATAGATGGCAGTCTTCTTGCTATGTGTTAACATGGCTGTCTCTTCGTGCATTCAAGTTTTTGGCCTCTATTTCTGTGTGTGTGTGTGTGTGTGTGTATGTGTGTATGTGTGACTCAATCTCCTCTTATAAAGACACCAGTCATATTGGATTAGGGCCTACCCTAAAACTTCATTTTAATTTAGTTACCTCTTTAAAGCACTAACCACCAACTGTGATTACATTTTGAGGTACTAGGATTTAGAACTTCAACATGAATTTTTTTTTTTTTTTTTTCCGTTGGTGAGAGGAGCACAGTTCAGCCCATAACCGAGATAAGAGTAAGTATGACCGTGAAAGGAGAAGTGAGCTGGTGTTCTTAAATTACAATGTTAGAATGAGAGTTCTCAGAGGTTACATGCCGAAAACCATTCCATGAGTCAAGCTGCTGAAAAAATGAATATACTTACTGTCAGATTTTATTATTGGATGCAGACTCTTGGAATTATATTGATTATATTATCTCATTGTAGATTTGATGAGATAATTTTTGAGGGCTCTTCTTAGTCTATGAGTACAGATGAAAGGAAAAACAGTGAAGAGACAAAGGGAAGAACTGAGTGACTTAAATATGTACTCAGCTTGATCCACTTGCTGACATGATTATTATTATCTATCACCACTAAATTATTTGCCCTTTCTCATTTCCTCCTAAGAACTTGTTTACGTGTACATATCAAATGATAGTATAAAATATCCAGGACTCTCCAACAATAAAATTAATTTGCTCTTTTCCTTAATGTCAAAGATAGACATTTGTGGGGGTGAATTATGATATACCACTGTTTTACTCATTTTTTACTGTAATATATGCCTTAAATTTTTAAATGTTAATTCTGTACCAATACTGTGGAGGAATTTTATGACATGAAATTTTAATGATCTTTCATTGTGATAAGCCAATAAAAGAAAAAAGGCAAAAGCCAGGTCTAAAAATATGATAAACTTCAGAGCCTCAGCAGTTGCAACTATAATCATGCACCACATAATGATGTTTCAGTCAATGACAGGCCGCATAGAGGACAGTAGTCCCATAAGATTATAATACCATATTTTACTCAACCTTATCTGCATTTAGATATGTTTAGATACACAAATGCCATGTATTGTAATTGCCTACAGCATTTATCATGGTAACATGCTGTGCAGATTTGTACCCTAGGAGCAATAGGCTATACCTTATAGCTTAGGTGCGTAGTAGGCTACACCATCTACATTGGTATAACCTGTGATGTTCACACAATAACAGAATTGCCTAAGGATGCATTTCTCAGAATATATTCCAGTCATTAAGCAACACGTCATACTGCACTTATGATCAATCTTGAAAATAAGCTGATACAGGGTATTTGGTATAAGGAAAGTTTCATGCATGTCACATTCCAACATTATAAGACAGCCACCTTCTTCTCCCCTCAAGTTATTTGTCTGGATAAGCTAGGTTTTAAAGCTTTTGTTTACTTTTTCTGTAAGAAAACACTACCTTCCATTTGCAGTCATTTAGAAGCAGAATGTATTGAGTGATATACTGTGCAATTTCATGTAGCAAATGAAAACAAAAACATATTTTGATGGGTATTTATAGCCTAAGTAATCTCATTTAAATTATGCCCTAGTTTGGTTTGGTTTTCTTTCTTTTTTTTTCTTTTTACTTTGAAGGGTAGTATATGCAATGGCATTTGTAATAAGGTATTCCCAAGCGTGAGAGAAAAAAGAGAGAGAAAAAAAGAGAATTTTTCTTCATCAGTGATTCAACAGAACTAAAAAAATGCACAATTACAGAAAAAAATGGGTATTTTTGGTGGTTAACTTAGCAAGAAAATGGAATCTTAACATGGATACAACTTTTTCCAAATAACAATCTTTTGCTTAAATCTGTCATTGGGAAAAGTATCAACCAATATAATAACAGAATTTATAGCAATAACAATAGAACATGTATTTGTTTTATCTTTTATTTGCTTCCAAAAAGCTCATTGTCCTTTATGAATCAGATTTTTAAATCTCCATGGTCAGTGGATTAGTCTGAAGTGGGTATTAGTCTTCATTTTATAAGCTGCAAAGACTCATGTGCTGAGAGGAGGCTTGCCTGTAGAGAGTCCATAAAACTAAAAAGATTTAGAATTTGGGGCTCACAAATCAGTGCATTACTCTTTAGATAATACTGTTTCCCAGCAAATCTAACTTGTGTCTTAACTAAAAATTTGCTGTTTTGAAGTTTTTATTCACTGAAATAACTAACAAAATGGAAAATGCATAATAGCTCATTTACAGAACATTTTATATCCTGTAATTAAGACTCTATGAATCAAATTATACAGTGTCAGCTCTATTTCTTTTAGCAGATATCATTGAAAATGAGGCACTTAGCATCTGCCACTGACTTTGACTTGGAGGCAGCTAAATTAACCTTTCGCTTTTATAACAATCTTATTGGCTAAAAATATAGATACTTTTATATAGAGTGAGTTTAGATGTCTGCAAGAATAACACATAACCATATTATTTTCTCATGCACTAGTTCTTTTATGATTCAGTAATTAGTGAATATAACTGTCAACTTCTTAGGGATATGCTTGAAAACATATACAGTAGTTACCTCTTATCCATGGTTTCATTTTTCATGTTTTCAGTTACCTACAGTCCACCATGGTCCAAAAATGTTAAATGAAAAATTCCAGAATTAAGCAATTCATACATTTGAAATTGCATGCCATTGTGAGTAACATGATAAAATCTCATGGCATCCAGCTCTGTCCCACCTGGCATATTAATCATCCTTTTGTCCAGCATATCCACGCTGTGTATACTTCCCATCCCTTAGTCACTTAGTAGCCGTCTGTGTTACGGGATCAACTGCGGCAGTATCACATTGGTTGTGTTCAAGTAACACTTATTTTACTTAATAATGGCCCCAAAAAGCAAGAGTAGTGATGCCAAAGAGAAGCCTTGAAGTTCTTCTTTAAGTTAAAGGTGAAATTCTTAATAAGGAAAAAACATAGTGTATGTAACGCTATGGTGGGAGCGTAAATTCGTTCAGCCATCATGGAAGACAGTGTGAAGATTCCACAAAGACCTAAAGACAGAAATACCATTCAACCCAGCAATCTCATTACTAGGTATATACCCAAAGGAATATACATCATTCTATTATAAAGATACATGCACACGTATGTTCATTGCAGCACTATTCACTATAGCAAAGACATTCAATCAGCCTAAATGCCCATCAGTGATAGACTGGATAAAGAAAATGTGGTATATATCCACATTTCATATATCAGAAAATGTGGTATATGGAATACTATGCAGTCATGAAAGAGAATGAGATTATGCCCTTTGCAGGACATGGATGGAATTGGAGGCCATTATCCTTAGCAAACTAACACAGGAACAGAAAACCAAATACTGCATGTTCTCAATTACAAGCGGGAGCTAAGTGATGAGAACACATGGACACCTAGAGGGGAACAACACACACTGGGGCTTTTCCAAGGCTGGAGGGCACGAGGAAGGAGAGAATCAGGAAGAATAACTAGTGGGTACTAGACTTAATACATGTGCGATGAAATAATCTGCACAACAAACCCCCATAACACAAGTTTACCTATGTAACAAACCTGCGCTTGTACCCTTAAGCTCTTAAGCTTAAAATAAAAGTTACAAAAAAAAAAAAAAAAAGAAAAAGGAAAAAATCATGTTGTATATAGGCTGGACTCATGCCTGCAATTTCAACACTTTGAGAAGTCGAGGTGGGCAGATCGTGAGGTCAGGAGTTTGAGACCAGTCTATCCAACATGTCAAAACCTGTCTCTACTAAAAATACAAAAATTAGCTGGGCGTGGTGGTGGGCATCTGTAATCCCAGCTACTTGGGAGGCTGAGGCAGGAGAATTGCTTGAGCCCAGGAAGTGGAGACTGCAGTGAGCTGAGATTGTCTCACTGCACTCCAGCCTGGGGGACAGAGTGAGACTGTCTCAAAACAAACAAACAAAAAACAAAGAAACGGCCGGGCGCGGTGGCTCAAGCCTGTAATCCCAGCACTTTGGGAGGCCGAGGCGGGCGGATCACGAGGTCAGGAGATGAGCCATCTCTGCGCTAACACGGCTGAAACCCGTCTCTACTAAAATACAAAAAAACTAGCCGGGCGACGGTGGTGGGCGGCCTTCTTAGTCCAGCCTACTCGCGGGGCTGAGGCAGGAGAATGGCGTAAACCCGGGAGACGGAGCTTGCAGTGAGCTGAGATCCGGCCATGCCCACCCGCCCGGGCGATAGAGCCCAGACTCCGGTCTCAAAAAAAAAAAAAAAACAAAGAAACATAGTATATCTAGGGCTCAGTACAATCTGTTGTTTCAGGCATCCCCAGAGGGTCTTGGAACATATTCCCCACAGACGACGGAGAGCTAGTATAGTTTCAAATTACTCAAGTCATTTTAGCAGCATTCCTAATTTCTTCTATTTTACTAAGTTTTGTCACTCTGGCAGTTTTTTGTTTGTTTGTTTGTTTGTTTGTTTGTTTTGAGACAAAGTCTTGCTCTGTGGCCCAGGCTGGAGTGCAGTGGTGCCATCTTGGCTTACTACAAGCTCCGCCTCCAGGGTTCATGCCATTCTCCAGCCTCAGCCTCCCATGTAGCTGGGACTACAGGTGCCCGCCACCATGCCTGGCTAATTTTTTGTATTTTTATTGGAGACGGGGTTTCACCATGTTAGCCAGAATGGTCTCGATCTCCTGACCTCATGATCCGCCTGTCTAGGCCTCCCAAAGTGCTGGGATTACAGGTATGAACCACCACGCCCAGCCTCTGGCAGTTGTTTTAAATCATGAGCAGACTGTGGTATCTATCAGAGTCAGGTCAGTACATAAACATATGAATTAGATCTGGGACAATAACAGGTAGGGGTGAGGGTTTGACTGAGATGAAGAGTTTATGGCTCCTCTATCAGAAGTCTAGTTCAATTTTTTTTTTTTTTTGAGACCAGATCTAATTCTGTCTTCCAGGATGGAGTGCAGTGGCAAAATCATGGTTCACTGCAGCCTCAAACTCCCAGGCTCAAGGGGTCCTCCTGCCTCAGCCTTCCAAGTAGCTGGCCCTATAGGTGTGTACCAACATGCCCAGCTAACTTTTTTTTAGTTTTTGTAGAGATGAGGTTTCACCACATTGCCTGGGCTGTTCTTGAACTCCTGGGCTCAAGCGAATTTCCTGCCTAGACCTCCCAAAGTGTTAGGATTACAGGCCTGAGCCACCAAACCCAGCCTTAATTTTTATTTAAGACTTTGTCAGCCTGAAAAAGCACTGGTATGTATGGGCTGGGTCTTGCCTGCTAATTACCACAGGGCAGCTCCTACAGTGAGTACTTGGTATGCTGTAATTGCCACTCCAGGACATTTCTGTTCTAGTGACCTGAACATTTTAAACCATTATTTATAGTTGCCTAACTTCAAACTTAAATTGGAAGAAGCTATAACATTAATATAGAAAAGCCATTAGTGCAGCAAAAAATCAATTGTTACACAATTGCTTTAGATAAAAATCCCACGCAGTTTGTGTAATCCATATGAATGGGATTTGACATCATAAAGGTGATTTGAGAAAAATTCTTTCAGAGAGTGGTGCAAATCATAACTTGTTACCATTTTTCCCACCCAACTACTAACTAGGCTCCACCCTGCTTAGCCTCCAAGATTAGGCGTGTTCAGGATGGTGTAACCGTAGACAGCTTATCACTATTTCAGTTCATCAAATTCTCTTTTTCTACTTATTTAACAAAGCTGTGGAAGCTATGAAGCTATGAATACTCACCAGTGGCACTGGGAATTGACTAGTCTCTGGATTTTAGTCTAAATGCCTCATCAATCCAGAGTTGATAGTCTCCACAGTGGCTGAAATCCTTCCCCAAGCTGTTTATTAATAATGTGCGTAGGAAGTGTATACATCCAGTACCAAGATCTCTCTGTATTAGTTCGTTCTCACATTGCTATGAAGAACTACCTGAGACTGGGTAAATTATAAAGAAAAGAGATTTAATTGACTCACAGTTCCACAGGCTGTACAGTAAGCACGGTTGAGAGGCCTTAGGAAACTTACAATCATGGCATAGGATGAAGGGGAAGCAAGCACATCTTCACATGGCAGTAGTAGAGAGAGTAAAGGAGTGAAGTGCTACACACTTTCAAACAACCAGATCTCATGAGAACTCACTATCACAAGAACAGCAATGGGGAAATCACCTCCATGATCCAATAACCCTCCCAAAAGGTCCCTCCCCCAACATTGGGAATTACAATTCAATATGAGATTTAGGTGGGAACATAGAGCCAAACCATATTCTCCAAGGAAATCTTGACTCCTTAGCATTTCCACATATTAGGAAAGAAGAAAAATACTATTTACATCAATTGTACACATGAAAAATCTTAAACAAAGGGAGGCTAAGGTTGTTTTCTAGACTCACACAATGAACACAAATTAAAATGGTAGACTATGGTCTCCTGGTTCCTCCTTGAATCACCCATTCCTTAAGGTTTTATTTATTTATTTATTTTCAAGAAAACCTTTGTGGAAGTTTGTAGCATAAACAATATAAAAGAAAAGAGAGACACATTTCCGAAAATGATGGAAACAGATCTATTATGTAAACATTAATTGAAGGAACCAGGAGTGGTCTGCTTGTTCATTCCTGTGGAATAACTGAGTGTGCCTTACGGCAGAGTACATTGTGGTGTATCAGAGTGTCTGCAGATTTTTTAATAAAACAGGTTTACCTGATCTGTCGTTTACATCTAACCATCTATCTAAATCTATAATCTATATCTGTATCAGTCATTTATACATATCAATCATCTATATCTATTCATCGGTCCTCTATCTCTCAGTCATCTATCAGTCTGCATTCATCAATTCATCCATCTATCTATCCAACCCTTTATCAATCATCTATCCTTTTTTAATAGAAAAAGAAGTTTACTTATGAAGCCTTGAAAAGGGGACATGCTTTAAGTGATGTTCAAATAAATATTCCAATTTGTATTAGAACCTTGAAATTGTGAAGTTGTGGAGCTAGCGAGAGGCCCTTTTTATCATCATGTGCTTTAGCTTTCTAGGCTACCCTCAGGCGCCATGTGGACGCTATTTTTGCCGGTCTCGGGCTCTGACTCCTCATCAAATATCCTCTTCTGCTCCTGATATTGATGCCATCTTCACCCTGCCTGGGTTCTGATACCCTTCACAAGGGCACTCCTTTGATGGGATCCTCCTCACCCTCTTTAAGACTGTAACTCCTCATGCTAAGTTTTCCCCTGCATGGATGTCTTTAACTAAGGCCCACACAGCATGCTCTTTTAGTAGGACATTCTCTTTGCCCTCTTGGACTCTGACTCCCTGCTAGATCATTCTCCAGAAGGAGGTCCTGCTTATCTTGATTGGACTCTGACCACCTGCAGCTATTTCCCCCCTGCAACCACCACTACAGACACCTGCCTTTTGTATACCACATGATAGCTGTAGGATGGAAGTGCTTAGGAAAGGAGGGAAAGAGAGGATTAAAAGTAGGGGGGTGGGGAGAAAGAGAAAAAGGAAGCTAAAATATACTTAATAAAATACTAGTTCAGATAATTGCGAATGCCAGTATTTTATCTGCCAGCTACATTTACACAGAAGTTTGACTTTGGATTTATGGCTTATCAAATTGTTGCTCAGGTGCTTTGGTCTCAGATTCAGCATTTGGAAAGCTGAAGACCAAATGAATGTTCTGCTGTAATTTTTGGTACCTCTGAACCTGTTAGTGAACAATAATCATATAATCATGTGAGATCATGTTTAAATAGCATAAAAAAGTAGTCATTGAAATATGCCATCTGAATTTTGCTCAAATCTTATAGGTTAATATCTTGTAATTCCTTCAAATTATAAATAAGAATTCCAGCTGTAACTTGAAATGAAAATCTCTTCAAGTGCTTTATATGCCAAAATTCTATTAGTTGGGTATATATAAATGTATATTTATTATTTCCACATTTATTGGTGATTATGAAAGTGGATAATTGATGTATAAATATTATGGGGCATATTTATTTAAAATAATATACATAAACCATTCACTTTCATAGTCATCAATAATTAAAATAGGACATTTTAATTTAAATAAATAATAATTATTTAAATGTGAAATAAATAGGACATTGTAGAGCATGCTTTGCAAAACATTGTTGGACAATTAATATGAATATTATGTAGCATGGTGCTAAAATACTGTGAGGACTTTAAATCCTTTTTAAGCCTCATATCCATATAACCTTACATATCTATGAGTAGTAATTCAAGCTGCAATGATGGACATTATCTTATTATCCATATTCTATCTTTGTGCTAATATGTATAACATTAACCACAATAACTTTACAATTTAAGAATTAAAGTTTAGCTATTTTTCCACTCAGGCCTGAAACATCAAAGAAAAAGTCTTATATAGATATACTTCACATTATAAAAGAAGAAAACTTTCACCTCTCAAAAATGTATAAGAAAGGAAAACTTCAAAATCAAGTACAATTAATAGGATAAGTCAGTGTTGATCAATAAATAATCAAGCATATACAGAGTTTAGAGATTTAAGAAAATGAAAATATTACAAAAAAAACAAAGTATTCTTCAAATAGCTGACTCTCCAATCCACTTGACTAAAAATTTGCATTTTAAAATATTTTAGATTATAAATTTCCCTCTACACACAGCTTTAAATGTGTCCCAGAGATTCTGTATGTTGTATCTTTGTTCTCTTGGTTTCAAGAAATCTTTATTTCTGCCTTCATTTCGTATGTGCCAGTAGTCATTCAGGAGAACGTTGTTCCAAGTTTTCCATGTAGTTGAGCGGTTTGATGAGTTTCTTAGGCACTAATGCCCATAAGAGAAAGTAGGAAAGATCTAAAATTGACACTTGACATCACAATTAAAAACTAGAGAGGCAAGAGCAAACACATAAAAAGTAGCAGACGGCAAGAATAACTAAGTCAGCAGAACTGAACGACAGGATAGAGACACAAAAAAACACCTCCAAAAAATCAATGAATCCAGGGTTGTTTTTTTTGAAAAGATCAACAATTGACAGACCGCTAGCAAGACTAATAAAGAAGAAAATGACGAGAGGTAGAGGAAAATCAAATAGACGCAATAAAAAATGATAAAGGGGATATCACCACCGAACCCACAGAAATACAAACTACCATTCAGAGAATACTATAAACACCTCTACGCAAATTCAACTAGGAAAATCTAGAAGAAATGGATAATTTCCTGGACACTTACACTCTTCCAAGACTAACCAAAAGAAGTTTGATCCTGAATAGACCAACAGCAGGCTCTGAAATTGAGGCAATAATTAATAGCTCCAACCAAAAAAAGTCCAGGACCAGATGGATTCACAGAGCCTGAATTCTCAGAGGTACAAGGAGGACTGGTACCATTCCTCTGAAACTATTCCAATCAATAGAAAAAGAGGGAACCTCCCTTAACTCATTTATGAGCCACATCATCCTGATACCAAAGCCTAGCAGAACACAACAAAAAAGAGAATTTTAGACCCAATATCCTGGATGAACACTCGATGCAAAAATACTCAAATAAAATACTGGCAACTGGATCGCAGACATCATAAAGCTTATCCACCTATGATCAGGGGCTTCATCCCTGGAATGCAAGGCTGGTTCAACATTCAGCAATCAATAAACATATCCAGGCATATAAACAGAACCAAAGACAGGACAACATGATTATTCTTTCATATAGATGCGAAAAGGCTCTTGACAACATTCAGCAGCCCTTCATGCTAAAAACGCTCAATAACATTCGGTATTGATGGGAATGTAACTCAAAATAATAAGAGTATTTATGACAAACCACAGTAATATCATACTGATGGGCAAAAACTGGAAAAATTCCCTTTGAAAACTGGCACAAGAACAGGAGATGCCCTCTTCTCCCCACTACCTATTCAACATAGTGTTGGAAGTTCTGGCTAGGGAATCAGGCAGGAAAGAAATAAAGCGTATTCAGTTAGGAAAGAAGAAGTCAAATATTCTCCGTTTTGCCAGATGAATGATTGTATATTTAGGAAACCCCCATTGTCTCAGCCCAAAATCGCCTTAAGTGATAGCAACTTCAGCCAAGTCTCAGGAATACAAATTAATGTTGGCAAAAATCACAAGCATTCTTTACACCAGTAACAGACAGCAGCGACCAAATCAGGAATGAACTTCCTTCACAATTGGCTTAAAGAGATAAAATACCTAGGAATCCAGCTTACCAAGGGATTGTAAAGGACATCTTCAAGGGAGAACTACAAACCACTGCTCAGTGAAATAAAAGAGGACACAAACAAATGGAAGAACATTACCATTGTTCATTGGATAGGACGAATCAATTATTCGTGAAATGGCCATACTGCCCAGGTTATTTATAGATTCAATGCCATCCCAATCAAGCTACCAAGAGTTTCTTCACAGAAATGGAAAAAAACTGCTTTAAAGTTCATATGGAACCAAAAAAGGACTCGGCATTGCCCAAGACAATCCTAAGTCAAAAGGACAAAGTGGAGGCGTACCGCTACCTGACTTCAGACTATACTTACAAGGCTACCAGTAACCAAAACGCATGGTATTCGGTACCAAAACAGAATATAGTTCCAATGGAACAGAACAGAGTCCTCAGAAATAATAATACACAATCTACAGGCCATCTGATCTTTGACAAACCCTGTAGAGAAACAAGAAATGGGGAAAGGATTCCCTATTTAATAAATGGTGCTGGGAAAATTGGTAGCCATAAGTAGAAAGCTGAAATCTGGATCTTTCATTACTCCTGTATACGAAAATTAATTCTTTAAGATGGATTAGAGACTTAATGTTAGACCTAATACCATAAAAACCCTAGAAGAAACCTGGTAGTTTACCATTCAGGACATAGCATGGGCAGACTTCATGTCTAAAACACCAAAAGCAACAGCAGCAAAAGCCAAAATTGAACCAAATGGGGATCTAAATTAAACTAGAGCTTCTGCACAGCAAAGAAATTACCATCAGAGTGAACAGGCAACTACAGATGGGAGAAATTTTTTGGCAATCTACTCATCGGACAAAGGGCTGTATCCAGAATCTACAAAGAACTCAAACACTAATTACAAGAAAAAACAAACCAAACCCATCAAAAAGTGGGCAAAGATATGAACGAGACATTTCTCAAAAGAAGACATTCATACAGCCAACAGAACATGAAAATGCTCATTCATCCTCGCCATCAGAGAAATGCAAAATCAAAACCACAATGAGATACCTCTCCCACCAGTTAGAATGGCATCCATTAAAAATATCAGAAACAACAGGTGTTGGAGAGGATGTGGAGAAATAGGAAACTTTTACACTGTTGGTGGAAATGTAAACTAGTTTCAACCATTATGGGGAAAAACAGTATGGCAATTCCTCAAAGGATCTTAGAACTAGAAGTTACCATATGACCAGCCATCCCACTACTGAGATATATACCCAAAGGATTATAAATCCATTGCTGCTATAAAGAAAATTGCACCACATATGTTTTTGCGGCATATTCACAATAGCAAAGATTTGGATCAACCAAATGCCATCTGTGGACAGGGCTGGGATAAGAAATGTGGCAATATACACCCATGGAATACTATGCAGCCATAAAAAGGATGAGTTTGCGTTCCTTGGGTGGGGACATGGATGCAGCTGGAAACCAATCATTCTTAGCAAACTTCACGAGAACAGAAACCAAACACCGCATTGTTCTCACTCATAGGTGGGACTGAACAATGAAGATCACTTGACTCGGGAAGGGGGAACAATCACACCATCACACACCAGGGCCTATCATGGGGAGGCGGGGGAGGGATTGCATGGGGAATTATACATGATATAAATGACGAATTGATTGGTGCTGATGAGTTGATGGGTGCAGCACACCAACATGACACAAGTATACATATGTAACAATCCTGCATGTTATGCACATGTACCCTAGAATAAAGTATAATTTAAAAAAAGAAAAAAAATTTAGATTATATTGAAAATTCAATCTGTATTAGTACCTTTTCAGTCATTCTATTCATAATGATTTTGGCTTTGTCTTCATTCAGCCATTCAACGTTAATCTAAAATGTGCATTAATAGGGGCACCTCTAAGCCATACCTTTGCTTGAAAAGAAATCTCTTTCAAAACATAGATAGATGCCTATCATTTTCTCACATCACAAATTTGCTCCTGACTAATTTGTGTTTATTAGGACAGTGGAAATTGCATTGAATCAGTTAGGCTAAGCTACTGAAATTTCTCAGATAAACTGTTTGTTTTGCAAATTGTGTAAATGTAGATACCCTCAGAGGATTTCTGATACTTCCTGATTCTAGTCTCTTCCCAGAGCATTTGTAACTTCTGTAGAGTGTATTGTTTTATGTTTTCATCAAAGCTTCACCAGAATCATAGGGCACAGTCAGGGTGATACTGATTCAATAACCCTTCTTTCCTTAGTACTTTATAAGAATCACTCTCTTTTATTGCATTTGGTTTCTTTGAACTTTCAACAATTTCTCTTGGGCTTTCTGGAATATATTAAGATGTATGAAACACTAAAATATGATGTCTGAAACCTAACAAATGAGAAAATCATACTGGCTTCCTATGATCAATGTACTCAAGATGAATATAAGAGTTTAGTTTAGATATCCTAAAAGAAATTTAAACAGTAAATCACTTTAATGTGAATTATTTTCTGAAATCTTTGTCATCGTGTAATCTTTGCAAATCATTCAGCAATTGCATGCCTGAACTATGATTTTTTAAAGTGTGAGACATTTAATGAGTCACGTAAAATTTATTAAGTCTCTTTCTATATGTTATCTAATTTATTCATCACAACTCTGTGGAGTCAGTACTATTAATATCACTATTTTACAAAAGAGGAAATAGATGCTTAGTGAGGCTATTATGCCCCCAGATTATGCTGGAACATGTAGAGCTAGATTTGAACTTAAAGAGTCTCATTTCAAAGCTTGGGCCTTTATTCATATGCTACTCAGAATCTAGTTAGGGAAATCAATAATCTATACTGGTTTACATAACGGCGATTCTTAACTCTGAGCAATTAGATTCCTAATACCAGTAAAGACAGATAATATGTGGCTTAGGATGAACATACATACAGTCATGGAGGAAGTGATTGGGACAAGGTGGATGGCAGTAATATTGGATGAATCTCAGAAGCTTTTGTATACCTTACATAACTCATTAATGTCTCTATTTGTTATCATTTCCTTGTTTTTTAATTAAAATAAACTTTCAAATTAAATCATAGTAAACTATGATTAACATTAAAGTTACCATTTTAAAGTTGTACAATAAAGGTTTTAGTATATTTACACCACCACCACCACTATCTAATTCCATAACATTTCCATCACTACTAAAGAAACCCTGGGCCCACTGAACAGTTCTCTCCATTGCCTGCTCCCCACAACACCTGGTAACCTCCATTTTACTTTATGTCTCTATGAATTTACCTATTCTAGATACCCAATATATGTGGAATCATGTAATATTTGTCCACTGATGTCTGGCTTATTCTAATTAGCAGATTTTCAAGGTTCATTTACGTTGCAGCATATATCCCTCATGCCTTTTAATGGCCAGTCTTTCATTGTGTGTGTCTGTGTGTCTATGTGTGTACACACAGTACATTTTGTTTATCCATTCACCTTTTATCGAACACTTGGGTTGTTTCGACCTTTGGGGAATTGTGAATAATGCTGCTGTGAACACTGGTGTACAATTACCTGAGTCCCTGTTTTCCATTCTTTGGGTATATACCTTGGAGTGGAATAGATAGCTCATACGGCAATCCTATGTTCGGCTTTTTGTGGAACCACTAAACTTTTCCACAATGGCTGCATCATTTGCTTTACAACCAGCTTTCAGTAGGGTTCCAGTTTCTCTATATCTTTGATTAGATTTATTGTTTTATATTTTTATTGTAGTTGTTATTGTAGTATAGCCTTCCTAATAAGTAGGAAACTTTATCTCATTGTGGTTTTGATTTACATTTTCATTAGGACTCGTGATATTGAACATCTTATCATGTGCGTATTTGTGTATCTCTTTTGGAAAAATATTTGTTCAGATCCTTTGTCCATTTTTGAATTGGGTTGTTTTGCTGCTGTTGAGTTGTAAGAGTTTCTGTATATTCTGGACATTAATCCCTTGTCAAGGATGACTGTAGTCAACAAAGTTTACAATAATGTTACATGGTTTCAAAAAGCTAGATGGAGAATATTGAATGTTCCCAACACAAATAAATGATACATGTTTGAGATAATGGATATGCGCTAATTACCCTAATCTGATCACTATACATTATGTGTATGGAAGCATCACTATATACCCTATGAATATACAATATGTACAATTAGTTGTCATTCAAAAAAATAAAATTTAAAAACATTAAACAATTTTGTACGTCTAAGAACACTACCAAAAGAGTAAAAAGCAAATACGCAGAATGGGAGAAAATATTTGCAAATTATATATCCATTAATATTTATATTTCACTGTTGACAATTAGGATGCCCTCAGAATCTTAAATGGAAATTGGAAACAAGTTTCAAAATACAGGTTCTGAAGCCTGTTTGAACTCAAATCCTGACCTTTCACTTTTTACTTACATTTGTCATGTTAGTTAACCATTTTGTGCCTCAATTTCCTCACCTGTATGATACAGATAACGATAGAACTTGTACCATAGAATTACTTTGAGGAGTAAATAAAATTAATACACACAAAATACTGAAAATGATGCCTCCTCCATTGAAGCTGGTCTATAAATATAAGCTATCATTAAATGTAGAATGCATATTTCTGGGGCTTGTAGAAGGTGACTCTTCTTTTGTTTATGTGTAACATATCCTCTTAAGGGAACAATAGTTGATATATACGGCTGCACATCACAACAAAATGTCCTCACCAAAAATGTGTCTAGATTTCCCTAAGAAACTGAATGTAACATTTAACTTGAGCAAGGGATGTGGTTATATTTCCTCAGACAAATTCATCTTGGAGAGGGTTACTGTTGGCTTTATGGAGCTACTTACTGTATCAGCTTTATTTCCTCAAGGAATTGTAAAATGCAAAATAAAACAAAACAAACTCTCCAGCTTGTCTTCCACAGCTACAACATAGTGAAAAAAGGTTTATTAACTTGTTAGCACAAAGGTGACGTGGTTGACAAAAATGTGAAAAGGCGACAGTTTAGGTTCTAAACTTAGTATAAGGTATATGTGTGTGTGGTAATTTCAGGCAGCGTTCTAATTTTTCTTGTTGACAAAAAAGATGTCCTTTTTTTTTATCACCACAAATAAAGTGTCTGAACTCAAAGCCTCAAGATTCAGATATCTTTAGGAAAATGAACACATGCAAATTTAGATGGTACATTTCTTTATCTCTGTATGGAGTTATGTTCACTGGAAGATGATTTGTTTCTATAGTGCTGACAGGGATGCTACTAGATTGTTAAGGTCCAAGACAGGGTGATACAGGTGCAAGTTTTGGGAAGAAAAGGATGGATTTATTTTACAAACAATTAATATATCTGATTTTGTAAAGTAACAGGCTGAGACTGTACAACTGGGTGAAGGTTGGGCTATGAAGTCTTGTGAAGAGGTGTGACAGAATTCATTGATGAAAATCTCAGATCAGCAGGAAATAGTTTGAGTATAGGCTAAGTCTAACCAGGATGAGGAACGTGAGATCATAAAATGGAAACTGGCATTAATGCACTAGGATTAGTTTGAGGTGCCATGTAAAATAATTCTTAAGACAGATATTTAATGAATACTTTTTCAGCCTTTCCTCTTTCTAATAGAAACATTTAAGCTTTATATTTATTTTTGAAGTCACCCTGTCCCACAAATTTTCATATATAATATTTGTAGTTTCATTGATTTTGGTATTCTTTTCAAGTTTCATTATGATTAATTTGCTGACTACTGTTTTTTGGAAAAATGTTCTAAAATATCTAAAAGTATGCCTTCTGCTAAGAATTTGTTATCAAATTATATTTGACATTTGGCATTGCTATATACAATATCGATGTTGAGGATTTTTCACTTTAATTCTTCTGTTGTCAAAAATCACGGTCTGTATGATACAGAACTTACCATATGTTCTAGTAGATTGTAAGTTTTCATAAGCATTCTGTATGTGTTGAAGAGGAATGCCAATTTTATAGGGTCCTATATATATATATGTCCATTATACCAAGCTACCTAATCATGTTGTCAAATCTTCTGAATTGTCTCTAATTCTTTGTTTGCTTCAAATTTTGATTACTGGAAGAAGAATGTTAAATTCTCTCACTAAAATGGTAAATCAATTAAATCTTCTTTACATTGTGTCAGTTTTTGCTTTATATATTTTGAACCTATGTCATTACTTCAGATAAGTTTAGAATTGTGTTTACTTCTGGTGAGTACATCTTTTACATTATTTATTGAGACTCTAGCATTCCTCCTGATTCCGCACTATAACTATTTGTGCATTTTTTCTTTAGTGTTTATTGCTATATAATTTTATTCTTTTACTTAAAACTTGTGAGTTTTTTAAGAGTAATTTAAAATAGCACAGAACAGAATTTTCTGTTTTTAATTCCAATCTGATCATCTTTGCTTATTGATGCCTGAGTCAATTTACTTTTATTACGATATCTGATACATTATTGAATTATTTTACAATATTCTGCTTGCATACTTTTTTGATCATTTTATTTCACTTTCTTACTTTTTGGGGTTTTTATCTATTATTGCTGCTGCTATTGTCACTTATTATTATAATTCTGTTAAACCAACTTTAGTTTGGAAGTTTTACTATTATAATTTAGACAAAATTAACTAAAAGCTTAAGTTCACACTCTTCCTAAGCAATGAAAATATTAGAAAATTCTTGAATTCTTTTTTTTTTTTTTTTTTTTTTTTT
>NW_016813861.1:149076-154336 GCF_001698545.2 Rhinopithecus bieti | reverse complement strand
TTTTTTTTTTTTTTTTTTTTTTTTTTTTTTTTTTTGAGATGGAGTCTCGGTCTATCTTCCAGGCTGGAGTGCAGTAGCGCCATCTTGGCTCACTGCAACCTCCGCCTCCTGGGTTCAAGCAATTCTCTGTCTCAGCCTCCTGAGTAGCTGGGACCACAGATGCCCACCACCACAACTGGCTAATTGTTTTGTATTTTTAGTAGAGACAGGGTTTCACTATCTTGGCCAGGCTGATCTTGAACTCCTAACCTTGTGGTCCGCCTGCCTCAGCTTCCCAAAGTACTGGGATTACAGGCGTGAGCAACCTTCCCGGGCCAGAAAATTCTTGAATTCTAACTATACTCTCTACATATTGTATATGTTAATCTTGAGTGGACTTTTAATCTCTTTGTGTATCTCATAAATTTAACATTGATATGATTTTATATACTAAATAATTATTTGTATTATCAAAATATATGAGAATATATTTTCTCACCATTTCTTCTTGCTACTCAGATCCTCTTTCTTAATTTTCTTTGTTTTTAAATTATTTCCTTTAGAATTCCCATTAGTAAGATTCTATTGTTGGCAAGATCCTTGTTGCCTTATCTGAAAATGTTTTTATTTTATTTTCACTCTTGAAAGATAATTTACTTGGCTTTAAAATTCTGATTTGCTTTTCTCTATGAATTTTGAAGATACTGTATTATTATCTCATATCTTTGATTGTTGTTGTTGAGAACTCATCTGCCATTTTAATTTGTGTTTCCTTGTAGGTAATCTGTTTTGTATCTCTGCTAAGATGTTTTATTTGTCCTTTTTCTTTCTGAATTTTGCTGAAATGTTTTCTTTGAGCTGGGTTTATTTTTGACAAAATTTGTTTTTCCTCATATATTATGATAATGACATTTTCTACTTGAGGTTTGCTGTGCATTTTAATCTAAATATTCATTTGTTAATTTCTGGGAAACACTTTAAAACAGTCTTTTTATTCCCCGTTATCTCTATTCTATATCTGTAGATATCTGATTAAACATATGTATATTAGTTTATTTTCATGCTGCTGATAAAGACATACCTGAGACTGGGCAATGTACAGAAGAAAGAGATTTATTGGACTTACAGTTCCACATGGCTGGGGAGGCCTCACAATCATGGTGGAAGGTGAAAGGCATGTTTCACATGGCAGTAGACAAGAGAAGAGAGCTTGTGCAGGGAAACTCCTCTTTTTAAAACCATCAGATTTCCTGAGACTTATTAACCATCATGAGAACGGCACAGGAGACTAGCCCCCATGATTCATTCACTTCCCACTGGGTTCCTCCCACAACACATGGGAATTCGAAATGAGATTTGGGTGGTGACACCACCAGGCCACATCATTACACCCCTGGCCCCTCCCAAATCTCCTGGCCTCCCATTTCCAAACCAATCATGCCTTCCCAACAGTCCCCCAAAGTCTTAGCTCATTTCAGGATTAACTGAAAAGTCCACAGTACAGAGTCTCATCTGAGACAGGGCAAGTCCCTTCCACCTACGAACCTGTAAAATCAAAAGCAAGTTAGTTACTTCCTAGATACAATGGGGATATAGGCATTGGGTAAATACAGCCATGCTAAATGGGAGAAATTAGCCAAAACAAAGGGGCTACAGGCCTCATGCAAGTCCGAAATCCATCAGGGCAGTCAAATCTTAAAGCTCCAAAATGATCTCCTTTGACTCCATGTTTTGCATCCGGGTCATGCTGATGCAAGAGGTGGGTTCCCATGGTTTTGTGTAGTTCCACCCCCGTGGCTCTGTCTCCCTCCCGGCTACTTTCACAGGCTGGTGTTCAGTGTCTGTGGCTTTTCCAGGCACATGGTGCAAGCTGTCAGTGGATCTACCATTCTGGGGTCTGGAGGACGATGGCCCTCTTCTCACAGCTCCACTAGGCAGTGCCACAGTAGGGACTCTGTGCGGGGGTTCTGACCCCACATTTCCTTTCCACACCGCCCTAGCAGAGGTTCTCCATGACAGCCCTGGCCCTGCAGCAAACTTCTACTTGGAGATTCAAGTGTTTACATACATCCTCTGAAAAGTAGGCGGAGGTTCCCAAACCTCAATTCTTGACTTTTGTGCACCCACAGCCTTAACACCATGTGAAAGTTGCCAAGGCTCGGGGCTTCCACCTTCTGAAGCAACAGCCTGAGCTGTACTTTGACTCTTTTAGTCATGGCTGGAGTGGCTGGGATGCAGGACACGGAGTCCGTAGACTGTACACAGCAGAGGGACCCTGGGCCTGGTCCATGAAACCATTTTTTCTTTCTAAACTTTCGGGCCTGTGATGAAAGGGGCTGCCGAAAAGGTCTCTGACATGTCCTGGAGACATTTTCCTCATTGTCTTGGTGATTAACATTCAGCTCCTTGTTAATTATGCAAATTTATGCAGCCAGCTTTAAGCTTGAATTTCTTCTCAGAAAATGGGATTTTCTTTGCTATGGCATTGTCAGGCTGCAAATTTTCCAGACTTTTATGCCATGTTTCCTTTTTAAAACAGAATGCCTTCAACAGCACCCAAGTCACCTCTTGAATGCTTTTCTGCTTAGAAATTTCTTCTTCTATATATCCTAAATCATCTCCCTCAAGTTCAAAGTTCCATGTATCTTTAAGGCAGGGGCAGTATGCCACAAGTCTCTTTGCTAAAACATAACAAGAATCCCCTTTGCTCCAGTTCCCAACAAGTTCCTCATCTCCATCTGAGGCCACCTTAGCCTGGATTTTATTGTCCATATCATTATCAGCATTTTGGTCAAAGCCATTCAACAAGTCTCTAGGGAGTTCTAAGCTTTCCCACATTTTCCTGTCTTCTTCTGAGCCCTCCAAACTGTTCCAATCTCTGTCTGTTACCCAGCTCCAAAGTCGCTTCCACATTTTCAGGTATCTTTTCAGTAGCACTCCACTCTACTGGTACCAATTTACTATATTATTCCATTTTCATGTTGCTGATAAAGATATAACTGAGACTGGGCAATTTACAGAAGAAAGAGGTTTATTGGACTTACAATTCCATGTAGCTGAGGAGGCCTCACAATCATGGTGGAAGTTGAAAGCATGTTTCCCATGGCAGCAAACAAGAGAAGAGAGATTGTGCAGGGAAACTCCCCCACCCTTTTTTTTTTTGAAATGTAGTCTTCCTCTGTCACCCAGGCTGGAGTGTGGTGGTGCAATCTTGGCTCACTACAACCTCTGCCTCCTGCGTTCACAGGCGTGAGCCACAGTGCCTGGTCCCCCCTTTTAAAATCACCAGATCGGCCGGGTGCAGTGGCTTATGCCTGTAATCCTAGCACTTTGGGAGGCCAAAGTGGGTGGATCACGAGGTCAGGAGATGGAGACCATCCTGGCTAACACGGTGAAACCCTGTCTCTACCAAAAATACAAAAAATTAGCTGGGTGTGGTGGCAGACGCCTGTAGTCCCAGCTACTCGGGAGACTGAGGCAGAAAAATGATGTGAACCCGGGAGGCAGAACTTGCAGCGAGCTGAGATCTCGCCACTGCACTCTAGCCTGGGCAACAGAGCGAGACTCCGTCTCAAAAACAAACAAAACAAACAAACAAAAAAATCAGATCTCCTGAGACTTATTAACCATTATGAGAACAGCACAGGAAAGACCCATCCTTATGACTCAATCACCTTGTCACCTTGCACCAGGTCCCTCCCATGACACGTGGGAATTCAAAATGAGGTTTGTGTGGAGACACTGCCAAACCACATCAATATGTTAAACCCTTTCATTCTATCCTTTAGAGCTTTTAACCTTTATCATGTTTCTCTCTGCTGCATTTTACATAATTTCTGTTGATCTATCCTTGAACACAACAGTTCTCTGTTTTTATATATCAAATCTTCTGTTTAACATTACTTCTAATTATTTAGTAGTAATTTCAATTAAATACTTCCAGTGTTTATATTTCTACTTCTGGAATTCTGTTTCAGTCATTAACACTAGAATTAAATGTTGATCATAGCATATGTGTGTGTGTGTGTGTGTGTGTGTGTATACACACAAAATGAATTACCACATAATAATAAAAGTGAGTGTATTACAGCTGTAACTGTGAACATATATGAATATCAGAAATACTAATTTTGAGCTAAATAAGAACATAACCAAATGAATAAAGTACAGTTCTATGTATGTAGAATTTAGATATAAACAAAGTTAAATACTATATTAAGAAAACTGTGAATACAGTGAACGGAATAATTATTCTATAAGTCAAGGTAGTGGTTACAATGGTGAGGAGGAAAGATCGTGATTGTTAAGAATCATAAAAGGTTCCTCTAAGGTTCTACAGAGTTTTTTTTTTTCCTTAAAAACTAAGTGGGGATTACATGAATGTGGGCGTGTACATTTTATATGCTCTTCTACACAGATTCTATTTTATTCTTTTAAAAGCATTTCCAATTTTACTTGAAAATACCTTTTGTCTTATTCATGCTCTAAAGTCATTTATTGTCAAAAAGAAAAATCAAATGCGCTTACTCCAAAATCCACATTTGGCAGTTGGAATACCTAAACTCCTTGCTTGTCTAATTCAATCGTATGTTCTTTCTGCTCACTATGCCTCACATTGGCATAGTTCTTTCTGTATTGTGAGTTTATGTCTGGTTGGGGTTTATCTTTTTGTGCTTCATGTAGTCTCAATGGTTATGAATCCTTATAGAGAGGACTTTGGAACCTACTAACACAGGACCAACTGAATTGTTTAACTTGAGATTTAATTAATTGCAAGATCTATAAATTCAAATCCCTATCAGTGTAAAGGCAGGCCTGAGTTATACATTTTTGGAGCAGATTTTTTTCTATTTTATTATATTTTTCCACCAAGAGTCCTTTCTAAGACAGATAAGTTTCCTGTGACATCTCCTTCCTGGAAGATGGACTTTCCTTAGTCTTACCTTTCTTCTCTGTCTTTGTTCCTGACTTTCAAGATTCTAGATTATTGGAACAGTAAGTATCCCAAGACTGGTGGCTTCAGTGCAGCTTCCCAGTTTGGCATCCTAAAACCCTTTAATTTTGATAAAAAATGTTAAGATTATTTACCTTTTCTATTTACTTAAAAGCATGTTTATTTTATTTTATCTAGCATTTCTTTCTCTCTCTCTTTCTTTCTTTTTCCTTCCTTCCTTCCTTCCTTCCTTCCTTCCTTCCTCCCTTCCTCCCTTCCTCCCTTCCTCCCTCCCTCCCTCCCTTCTTCCTCCCTCCCTTTTTTTTCTCTTCCCTCCTCTCCTCCCTC
>NW_016813861.1:100901-148769 GCF_001698545.2 Rhinopithecus bieti | reverse complement strand
CTTTCTTTCTTTCTTTCTTTCTTTCTTTCTTTCTTTCTTTCTTTCTTTCTTTCTTTCTTTCTTCTGCAGGAAGACTGTTAATATGTAGTCACAAATAAACAAGAAATAGAAGATACAACCAACCATTGTTGGCTTGGAATTTGCCTGTTAAAAGCCATGAACCAAGTATTAGTAAACAACTACATGATGACCACAGAATATACCTCGAAGGCAGAATGTGGGTTAAATCTGTAGCAAATGTTGCAATCCTCAAGTCACTTAGATCAAACTAAATTTTAAAGAGTCCCTGACTCACCAGACCAGATTGCTGAATAGAACTTTACGCTTAATATGTAAATATCTCACTATAAGATTAATGTTTTTGGCCAGGGTGGCTAACACCTGTAACCTCAGCACTTTGAGAGGCTGAGGCGGGGGGATCACTGAAGCTCTTGAATTCAAGACCAATCTGGCCAACATGATGAAACTCCATCTCTACAAAAAATCAAAAAATTAACTGGGTGTGGTGGTGTGTGCTCATAGTCCCAGTTACTCTGGAGGTTGATGTGAAAGGATGGCTAGAGCCTGGGAGGTGGAGGTTGCAATGAGCTGAGATCATGCCTGGGCCATACAGCCAAATCTTGTCTCAAAAAAAAAAAAAAGAAAAGAAAAGAAAAGAAAAAAAAAGATTCACTTTTTAAGGTATGGCATTAAAGACTACGTCATTATCTACAAAAGACTATTATTCGATTTCCATGGGTTACCCTATAGGGGTTCAATTTTGTTTTCTAGGGAAAACAGGATACATAGCCTCATTATTTTTAAATCCACTATATGTAAATGTATTAAGATATGTATCACATGTCATATGGAGAAAGATGATTTTTGATATTGATAACTTTGAACCAGCTCCTTTTTATGGTTTAGGATGCTGAATTATCTGGAGGAGATGAGATCCTTGTTGTGGCAGAGCTAAATAAATAATGCAGCTCTTTACGTCAATGATGTAGTTAGCTTGGGCACAAATGTGCTTACTGAAGGATGGGAGACCAGTGAATGACTTTTATTGAGCTGGAGATTGTCAGGAACAGAGAATATGCCATCATGGTGACTGTGAGGTGGTAGGATCTCCAATATCTGGCAAGTCTCAGCAGGACAGTTGTGCCTTCAATGACCAGCTAAACATCTTATTCATCCAGCACATTTCTTAAAATATATACTGTACCCTGGGATGTCAGCAGCTCTTGGACAGGGCAGATGAATCTGTTTACTTATGACTCTCATGGAGATTTGGACACAGACTAGATAGCAAACCACCTTTGTGCCTGCAGCGCCTTGTCAAGTGCCAAGGATCCCAGAACCGACTGCTCTCCATGATTCCAACATAATAGTTTCACAGACCTGCATTTTGGAACCCTTGAAAAGATGAACAGGCCTCAGGAATCATGAGCATACCACTCACCAATACCCCTGGGGTCTGCAATTAACTGCCACTACTTGGGCCTGCTGCAGTCTGGTATTTATGGGTCTGTTTCACACTGTGTTACAGTTTGCCTTGTTTATGATCAAGAGGGAACCTCTTTTTCTCCCTCTCCATTTGCCACATTTGTGGAGGGCAGAATCCAGACCTTGTTAAAAATTTAATCCTCTGAAAGAATTCAAAACTACTTTGTGAACTGAATTAAATTGTAATTGTTATCATTTTCCCAGTTATGCTCACCCAATATCCTGATTGGTTGTTTATAATAACAATAAATCCTGTCAAGCACATAATATGTAGCTGTAGGCTCTTTTTGGAACTAACACGACTCACTATTTTCTGCTGCTTCTGCAAGCTTTGTGGAGTGGCACTGTATTTTTTTTAGTCTACATTGACAGCATACAATATAATGCTTCATTTAGGATGAGTTTTTATGGGGCCTGTCAAGATTTAGCTGTGTTTTGCATAGTAAACCTAATATTAAATGACAAAATGCATCATAGCAGATACTTCACAACCATTAAGGTGGAGGCAGCGAATTTGTAGAAGATTACTGTGCATTGCAAATGGTGGAGCAGCTAAGATAATAAATAAAGTATAATTGAAATCCAGGGGGCTTGGAATATTAGTGGTGTAACAACTCTCTGATCTACAGAGTGTGTGAGAAATGCTGTAGGAAGATTGGCTGCAACTCGTGTTTGTTGGTCTCTTTGCACAGCAGGTGATGTGCTGAACTTAATAACCTGCTGTTCAATTTTTTATTTAAAAAATAAGATGGGAGCTAAGTCACAATTGCTTTGGGCAAGTGTCTTATAAAAATGTTTGTGTTTAGAAGTGAGCTAATTTGATTAGAGAGCCATGAAATCTGTTCAACAGGGTAATGGAACGTCAACTAAATCTAAACTGGCAAAAACCCAGGACTTAGAAAATTAATGAATATTCAATATTGACATGCTCTGAAAATAGATGTCTTAAATATGAGGAAGGAAAAAGGGCAGGATAGAGGCAGAGACACTCTACAGCATTTGTGACATTTCTATTTCTGTCATAAAGTATTGTGGCAAAACAATCACATAGGTAAGTCACCATAACAATTTATAACTCTGTGAGGTTAGGGAATATGTTTTATTTATTTTTGTAATTCCTGACCCTCAAAATCCATATCTCATGCTTTTCACCTGCTAACATTTCAAACACTTGCTACATTTTTGCCAGATAAGGAATAACATCATCTGTCAGGATGTACTTCATATTTATTGGCTACAGAGCCAGTTGGATACAGAACAGGGAATTAGGTTTTAATGGCAAATAAAGGAATGGCCCCTGCTTTTAAAAAAAGTTAAATGAATGGGAAAGACATTACTTATATCTATAAAAACGATTGCTAAAAACATGAGAGTAAGTAGACCGCTAGTGTTCACTTGCTTTGTTAGAAGTCAGACACGGATCTGGGTTATCAAAGTGTTATTAATACATTAAAAAATCCTCCATTTATTTTTAATTAATTAGTTAATTAATTAATTTTTGATACAGTCTCCCTCTGTCACCCAGGCCGGAGTGGAATGGTGCAATCTTGGCTCACTGCAACCTCTGCCTCCTGGGTTCAAGCAATTCTGCCTCCACCTCTCAAGTAGCTGGGATTACAGGCACTACTATCATGCCCAGCTCATTTTTGTATTTTTGTAGAGACAGGGTTTCACCGTATTGGCTAGGCTGGTCTTGAACTCCTGATCTTGGGTGATCTGCATGCCTGGGCCTTCCAAAGTGCTAGGATTACAGGCATGAGCCCCTGCGCTCAGTCCATTTATCTTATTAAAATAAAAAAGAAGAATATTTTCTAATACCTCAAAATACCTCCTCAAAATAAATAAAAGTTTTAAAATATATCACATTTAAATATGTAACACTACTTAACCAGTGTCACAACAAAACCTTGTCTACTCCATTGCTCAGTAAAGACATGAGACCTTTATGTGTGACACGGTTAAGTTAATTTATATTTTGGCTCACTTTCTTTTTATCTTTTTTTTTTGATACAAGGTTTTTTTCTGTCACCCAAGCTGGAATGCAGTGGCACAATCAGAGCTCACTACAGCCTTGGGCTCTTGGGCCCAGACAATTCTCCCACCTTAGCCTCCTCCTTTGTAGCTGGGACTACAGGTGCACACCACCACACCTGGCTAATTAAAAAAAAAAAAAATTGTGAAGATGGGGGCCTTGCCATATTGCCTAGGCTGGTCTCCAACTCCTGGGCTATCCCAAAGTGCTGGAATTACAGGTGTGATCTATTGCACCCGGCCTCCAGCTCACTTTCAAGCAACACGGGAATCCTACTATAGCTCAGTCGCCGGATGACATTAATTCTTAGACTCTTCTTTATTTCTACATGACAAAACATATTGAATAGTAGCAGGTTTTGTTTAGGTGAAGGATGAGGCACGGCAAAGCCATGGCAGGACAGAGACACAGTAACAGATGCACTATTTAGGTGGCCTAAGTAAAACAAATCTTTAACTCAACAAATATTTATTAGAATCTTTTCCATATGCAGTATTATGCTAAACCTAATGGTTTACAAAAGTGAATCAGAAGCTGGCACTGCCTCAGAGAATCTTAGATTGCAGTGGAGAAAATAATTCACAGACATAAATAGTTAAGAGGGAGAGAATTTCTACCAAAGAAATTACCTCCTTGGTAGAGCAGATTCATTGTTTATGTTGACAAGATTTCAATTTCTATTTCTTATGTTCTCAACTGACCATTAGTTTGTCCTTGTACTATCAAATGCTATTTGAGCTGGGAATTTCCAATCTTATGTCCAAAAAAATGACTCTTTTATCTGTTTTCTCAACTCCCACATACTTAACTTTATTGCTTAATTTCTTATTTGCACAAAAATGAAATCTATTTCTAAAGAATTCAGGTTTATAATCTAAAGATGGTTTATTCCTAAACTGACTATACATCTTTGTTTGATGGAAACCATCCTGGAATATACCTATTTTCTTACCTTAAATATTAATGGATTTTTTAAATCACTTCCAAAAGTGTTCTGCTTTGGATAAATTATATGATTATCCTATAAATCCCATCCCTTCATGTTTCTTATTTCTCCATAATTAAGAGATCCCATGTGTCCCTTGTGATTCATCTTTACTTTTTGTCAACCTCATGACTCGGGCTTGCACCACTTTTTGCCCAAATTTCTTTAGGATTCTCTAAGTTTTCTTTGAATCATTCAGTCTTTTCATCACCATTTTACTGTAAAAAACAAAAGGAATAGTCTGGGCACAGTGGCTCATGCCTATAATACCAGCACTTTGGGAGGACGAGGTGGGCAGATCACTTGAGGTCAGGAGTTCGAGACCAGCCTGACCAACATGGTGAAACCTCGCCTCTACTAAAAATACAAAATTAGCTGGGCATGGTAGCGCATGCCTGTAACCCCAGCTACTTGGGAGGCCGAGGCAGGAGAATCACTTGAATCCAGGAGGTGGAGTTTGCAGTGAGCCGAGATCATGCCATTGCACTCCAGCTGTGGCAACGAGAGCAAAACTCTGTCTCAAAACAAACAAGCAAGCAAACAAACAAAAAACAAAAGGAATATAATGAAATTATACTTTCAACATGCTCTGATTATACTAATAAAACTTTTCTGATTTTTTTTTTTTCTTATTAATCAAACTCTAAAGCCCTCTGGATTTAGGGTCTTTATAAACTTGCCTTCTCCTGGTGATTCCACTTTACTTCTCACTTTCCTTAATATTTCTCTCTAGTTTAGTTAGGCCAGTCCCACTTTTTGCTAAGTACAACTCATTGTTTCCCATATTGTTCCCATATCCTAACTGACCTGTGGTGTCATTCATGGTCTTGACAGGAAGTGGATGGCACATTCTACCAGGTGAGCTGAAGGAGTTTAGTTAGTGGACTAGGAAATGTGTGCATGACTTAAGGAATCCAACATTCCAGCCCTTGGGCTAGCCAGAATAGGAAGCCCCTAATCCTAGCTTTGAAATAACAGGAGACAGGAAGAGTTACTGGAACCAGAATAGCTCTATGAGGAAGACCTGTTAATAAGAGCAGTGAAATTGTATAGAGGGACACAGCTGACCCATGGTGAATTACTAGAGGAGAAAGAGGTGGGGAAATAATTTCTATGACATTACTCTCTACCTCCCTACTTATTTCCTGCTGGTGCCTCTTAATGGCCAAACCCAACCAGGAATCAGAAGAGCAAAGGAATAGATTCAGTCTGTACAGATTACCTACTGGAACACAGGCCAGGGTGCAGAAATGCAGGAATTGAATCTGGAGGAACAAACAGAAAATACCCAGCACAGCTCTAACTTGTGCAATGACCTTTTCTCTACTTAGTGAAACCTTATTATGTATGATTTTGCACAGAGAATCTGAAGTCACAAATACCCTAATGCCAGGTTAATAATTTGTACCTGTTCATCTATTCACGTATTTTACATACCCACTGACTTACATTTGGACTCATACTAATTAACTCAGGGGCCCAATTAGAAAAACAGAGAACTGAAAACTGAGGAACTGAAGCATATGATTTGTTTCAGGAAGGTAAGAGAATTGTGGAATATAATTTAATTAGTGGTGGGGCTGTATGCATTATTATCTCATTCTACTATTGGGTAGAAAGCCATTTACATTTAAGATGATGATGATGATGATGATGATGATGATGATGATTATTATTATTTTTGAGACGGAGTCTCGCTCTGTCGCCCAGGCTGGAGTGCAGTGGCGCGATCTCGGCTCACTGCAAGCTCCGCCTTCTGGGTTCACGCCATTCTCCTGCCTCAGCCTCCTGAGTAGCTGGGACTACAGGCGCCCGCCACCGCGCCCGGATAATTTTTTTTTGTATTTTAGTAGAGACGGGGTTTCACCATGGTCTCGATCTCCTGACCTTGTGATCCGCCCATCTCGGCCTCCCAAAGTGCTGGGATTACAGGCGTGAGCCACCAAGATTATTTTTTAAGAATTAATCAGAAGAGTACATTATCAAAGAGATTGTATTCAATGACTTCTTGGGTCATTTTCCATGAATGTTGGAACTCTAAATTGGCAGGAGAAAGGGAGAAGGCAGCTTCTTGTAATAAACACATTTGTTGATGGGGCTCTTCATGGAAGGAATGAGAATTGGCTTAGTAGTTTTGTAGACTCTGATTTTTACACAAATGATTTTTGTATTAATTACTTAAAAGACAAAGAAACGATTAGTGGGAAGGTAGAAATGTTTGACGCAGTTGTATGTATTTTCTGTTGGGCAGCTAGCATCCATTCCCCTTTCCTCTTGATAAAAGTATATTCTTCTTTTTATTGGGATTTTGTCATTTCCCCATGCAGCCCATATATTTCAAAGGAAACTGGATGCTTCAGCCATAGAAGTAAGGCCTCATTGGCTAAAAATAATCTACCACATCTCTTCCTCTGTTCAGAGTGATTGGTTCAGGGCCTATATTCTAAATGTGAGCAAGGAACTGAGGGGTAACATTATCTGAAATATCTAGAAAATATGCTTTTTCAGTATTCTGACAGAACCATGGTAGAGGCATTTGCTCTTATCTATGTGACATAAATGAAGAAGAATACAAACCTGAAGACACTGTGAGACAATGTAAGACCACAAGGACAGAAAGTTGCTAAGAATGAAGTGAAGACCAAGGACAAAGAACTGGGAAAGAAGAGGGTTTTGGTCAGAAATGTGAACTGCCAAAGCAAGCTTTCTCTGAATATAGATAGAAAATTTCAGAACATTTTACTTAGGTGGGCCAATATAATTCTTCTATAGTTTGTGCTGTTTTGACTTGAGTTTTCTTTGATAGTAACCAAAAGATTATACACTGATATTGAAGAGTAGAATTATAATAGTAACTTAATTTTTGGTATTTTCCGTTTTCATTTTGGTCTACTGCTTATTTGATATGATTATTTTTTATTTCTGTGAATTAATCATTCTTTGCCTTTTAAGAGAGTTATATGTATTAAAATTTAAATATGAGAGCCATTTTGAGTTTTGCTCAAATCTTACATTAGTCTTTCCCTTATCTGCAGATAATTGTAAATGCCACATATTCCTCTTACCCAGTATCAAGGACAGACTGGGTCTGGGCAGATTACATTAAATTGAACCTCACCTAACCCTAATTACCGCCCAAAGGCCCCATCTCCAAACACCGTCACATTAGAGGTTAGAGTTTCACCATATGA
Organism: Rhinopithecus bieti; assembly: GCF_001698545.2. Taxonomy (NCBI): domain Eukaryota; kingdom Metazoa; phylum Chordata; class Mammalia; order Primates; family Cercopithecidae; genus Rhinopithecus; species Rhinopithecus bieti. The sequence goes on along the minus strand of NW_016813861.1, from coordinate 141,076 downwards.
ATTTTGGAAAGACATAAACATTCAGCTGATAAGAGTGGGCCTGAAAAGTTTTTATTTATCCAATGCAGCTTATATTGGCCCCAACTAGTTTTCCTGGCACTTATCCCCAATCTTTTGCTGTTTCTATATACATCACAGCAAAACTGGTGATAATGTAAGGGAATGGTGCCCATGTAAGAAGAAACACCAGAGAGCTTACTCTCTCTCTTTCTCTTTACCATGTAAGGACACGGTCAAAAGGTGGTTGTCTGCAAGCCTGGAAGGGAGCCTTCACTAGGAACTGAGTTGACTAGAACCTTAACCTTGAACTTACCAGCAATCAGAACTCTAAGAAAATAAATTTTTTGTTGTTTAACACATTTGGTATTTTTTTGTTATGGCAGCTTGAGCAGACTAGGACATCACCCTTTCTTAATGAGTATTTGGTCATGTTTTCATTCACATTTTAATATTTTTAAATTTTAACAATCACTTTTGTAATTTTTTTTAGCAGAGGGATGATGCATTCTTCAAGGAGATTATATATGAGAGCAATAATTTATAGATGTTAGTCATTATGTGAAATCCATCTGTCTTTACTGGGCTTTTCTATTCCTTTAGAAGCTCGACAAGTGGAAAAATATAACATTTCAGTAGAAAGACAACCTATGGATTTGTAGAAAAAAATTGAATTCACTTGTATACACTAATAAAAGTTTTAATATGTTAGTATAGCTGACAATCAAGATATATTAAATTCTTAATTTGAGGAATGAATATTGTTAGGATGAATAATAATCAGTAATCCTCATTTTCTAACATAAAACATTAAAACATTCACTTCCTCCAAATGGCTGAGCAGTTTTATGTCAACCATAACAAATTTAACCATGAAAATCTTTTAGCAAATTTCATGTGTATTAACTTAAAATGTGTAATAAAAACTTTAGTTTACAACAAAGAGCACCTTAATTTATTAAATTAAATATGGAGTGCTAAATACAATAATATATACTACTTGAACAACGAACAATTAAGAAAAATTATTTCTGAATGTTTTGTCAATTACTTGCTAGTCTGCAAAGTTCTGTAATATGGCTTCCTGCCATAGTAAATTGAGGTTTCAGTGTAAACTAGATGATGCATTCCTTTGGAAATTCCTTTTACAACACAGTTAACCTCTTCACCTTGCCAAAAACACATTGTTACCATATTGGGATGTTATTTAATTTAATATGCTGTATATGGTACTAATCAGTGCCAAATAACATTTTTAATTTCCCTAAAATCTATTTTACATTTGTTAGGCTTTCAGCTACTAATTACAACATATTTCAGCTTTTATACAATACTTTGATCCAGTATATAATAATAATGTGATAAACATTAACTGCAGGGCATTCTGGTGGTGGAATCTGTTTTATCAGATGTTAGTGAGCTGTTTAATGAAAAACCAAAAGAAAGTCACTAGGAATAACTACATGATGTATCTTGCATGAAACTACCATTTCAAAAGACATGCCAACCTTTTTGTCTTTCAGGAAATGTTTCATTCAAGAAGTAATAAAAGTGTTTCAGAAGCACATATGAATAATGAATAAAGAAAATCATAAACAGGAACAAAAATACTAACACGACAGCAAGCGAATGCTTTAAGAAGGGGTTTATTTTATAGCTTTAACTGTAAACTATATTATTTTAGGGCTTATGTTAAAATTGGAAGTGCACTTAGAAATGATTCACTGCCACTCTCTAGCCTCATATCAATCCGTGTTATAACAATGCCATTGAGTGGAAGGTCAGCCTGTGCTTGAACACCTCCAGGGAGAGGAAATTCATTACCTTGTAGGGCAGCTCATTACCTTGCCATGAAATATTCCTTCAAAATCTATAAGGCTGCATATATGTATGTCACCCTTCTTTGAATGTAAACTAGAGATAGAGACTAAATCTTATTCGTATTGTTATATTGTCATAATATCTAGCACAGGGCCACTTACATGAAAGGTGCTCAACTAGTGTGTTAACTGGATGCTGAGATAAGGATGGATGTCTATTCTATGTAGCTTTAAAAAAGTCCTACCTGTGATCTTCTTAAAGAATCTCAGAAAGCTTCTCTAGAGTGTCACCATAGATATGTGTAAAAATAATAGATAACCAACATGTGTTTTATTTAACTCTACTGTCAGTGTGATTTTATTTCATGAATTCTCCTTTTGTTGCTCATCCTTTTGCTGATGCTTATATTAAATGTGTCTGAACTAGATAAATTGTATCACAAAAACTTTATTTTACCATATTTAGGAGGAAAACACAAACGGAGACACTGGTCATAAAAATTTACTGTTTCAGCAGCTGTTTGGTTATAAAATTATTGTACTAAAAGCTTATAAATATGTGCTGCACATTCATTTAGGGAGAAAGTAGCACTTTATGACTTTTATCACTTTTAGACATGATATTCAGTAATGAGTTAAAGCAAGTTTTAGGAAAACCACTTTTATGAATTTGCTCCAGAATCACACTGTCTTGTCAGAGTTAAGACAAGGAAGAAAAGGGACATTAACCCAGAGTCCAAGGTCTGGGTTGAGTACTGATCTGCTACTTTTTACCAAGTGACATTGAAATATCATTTAACTTTGAAAAGGTTCAGCATTCTTATGTGTAAAGTGATGAAAAGGCATACATCTTGCCTATTCAAAGGGTAGCAGCAGGATCAAACAAATCATTGTGCTGAAAATTACTTTGTGAAACAGAAGGCTCTCTATGTGCCCCTAATGGACTATGTCCTCCCTGCAGTGTCCCTGCTTTCCCCACTGGAGCACTTTTTCTGACACCCTCCCACCAGAGTGTGTTTGCCCACAACCCCACCGCCATCCCCCAACCACTAGAGTGCTTTCTGCCTCTGCCATCCCCACTTAACCCACCAGAAAGCTTCTCCCCAGCACCCCTGCCACTCCCGATGCAGTACTGCTGACAGTGGTCTGGGAGCACGTTGGCCCCTCTAGCCCAACTGGGACTTGACCTCAGGAGACCAGAAGACAAAGTCACAGGTCCAGTTCCAACCACCCAGTGTTACAGCATGCATCCCAAGAGTGAGGAGTTGAGCTTTGGCCCTCTGAAATGAAGTCATTTAACTCTACCCAACTTGTACTATAGTCAAATCCTCAAGTACAATAAAGAACATAAAAACAAAAAGCTCCATCTAAAACATAGCAACTTTAAAGGATAAAGTAACATCAGCCCTAACAGATGAGAAAGGGCCAATTCAAGAACTCTGACAACTTAAAAAGCCACAGTGTCTTCTTATCTCCAGATGATTACACTAGCTTCCCAGCAATGGTTCTTAACCAGATTGAAATGGCTGAACTGTCAGAATTAGAATTCAGAATCTGGGTGGCAGGAAAGCTCATCAAAATACAATAGAAGGTGTAGAAACCCAATCCAAGGACAACAGTAAAGTGATCCAAGATTTGAAACATGCCACAACCATTTTAAAAGGAAACCAAACGGAACTTCTGGAAATAAAAAGTCACTACAGGAATGTCAAAATACAATTGGAAGCATTAACAAAAAAATAGATCAAGCTGAGAAATAATCTCAGAACCTGAAGACCACTCCTTCAACGCAACACAGCAGACAAAATTTTTTTTAAAAAAGCATTTTTAAAAAATGAGCCAAACCTTTGAGAAATATAAGATTACACAAATAGACCAAATCTAGGTATCACTGGCATTCCTGAAAGAGAAGGAGAAAGAACAAGCAATTGGGAAAACTTATTTATGGATATAGTCCCCATGAAAAATTTCCCAATATTACTATAAAGGTCACCATGCAAAATCAAGAAATTCAGAGAAACCTTGTGAGATTGTATACAAGATGACTACCCCCAAGACACATGGTCATCACAGTGCAAGGTCAACATGCAAGAAAAAAGTCTTAAAGGCAGCTAGAAAGAAGGGGCAAGTTACTTATAAGGGGAAATATATTGAGCTAACAGTAGACCTTTCAGAGGAACCCTTACAAGCCAGAAGAGATTGGGGCCTATTTTTGACATCCTTATGGAAAAAAAATTTCAACCAAGCATTTCATATTCCACCAAACTAAGGTTCGTAAGTGAAGGAGAAACAAAATTCTTGTCAGACAAGCAAATGCTAAGGGAATTCACTACCATTAGAGGTGCTTTGCAGGAAGTCCTAAAGGAAGTGATAAACATGGAAATGAAAGAAAAATAGTTGCCACCACAAAAGCACGCTTAATTACGTAGTCCATTGACATTATAAAACAACTATACAATCAAATCTATATGACAACTAGCTAACAACATAACAGGATTAAATCCTCACATATGAATACTGACCTTGAATATAAATGGGCTACATGCCATACTTAAAATACATTGAGTAGCAAGTTGGATAAAGAAGCAAGATCTAATTTCTGCTGTATTCAAGAGATCTTTCTCACAAGTAATAATACTTGTAGGCTCAAAGTAAAGGGATAGAGGAAAGATCTATCAAGAAAACAGAAAAAAAAAAAAAGAGCAGAGGTGGCTATTCTTATATAAAATAAAATAGAGTTTAAATCAGCATGATCAATTAGGGCAAAGAAGGGCATTATTACATAATGATAAAAGATCCAATCTAACAAAAGACTCACATCTTAAATATATATGACCCAACATTGGAGCACCTATATTCATAAAACAAGCTCTTAGAGATCTATGAAGCAATTTAGATAATCACACAATAATAGTGGGGGACTTCAACATCCCACTGATGGCAGTAGAAGGATCATCAAGAAAGACAACTAACAATGATATTCAGGACTTAACCTCAACACTTGACTAATTGGCCCTAATAGACATCTACAGAACACTCCACCCAACAACAACAGAATATGCATTATTCTCATCTGCATGTGGCACATAATGTAAAATCAACCACATGCTCAGCCATAACACAAGTCTGCACAAATTCAAAAAAAGTCAAATTGTATCAACCACACTCTCAGCCCACAGTTCAATAAAAAAAAGAGATCAATACCAAGAAGATCTATCAAAACCATAAAATTGGATGGAAGTTAAACAACCTGCTCCTGAATGACTTTGGGTAAAGAATAAAATTAACACAGAAATGAAAAAATTCTTTGAAACTAATGAAAACAGACATAACATACCAAAATCTCTGGAACACAGCTGAAGCAGTGGAAAGAGGAAAGTTTACAGAACTAAATGCCTACATCAAACATTAGAAGATCTCAAATTCACAACCTAATGTTGCACCTAGAGGAACTAGAAAAATAAGAACAAACCCAAAACTAACAGAAGAAAAGATATAACCAAAATACAAGCTGAACCAAAAGAAATTGAAATACAGAAATTGACACAAAAGCTCAAGAGTGCAATAGCTTATTTGTCTAAAGATTACAGAAGGTTGATAGGCCACTAGCTAAATTAATAAAGAAAAAATAAAATATCCAATTAAACACTGATATGGTCTGACTGTGTCTCCACCCAAATCTCAGGTTGAATTCCCATATTTGTGGGAGGCCCTTGGTGGGAGGTAATTGAATCATGGAGACAGGTCTTTCCCACTCTGTTCTCATGATAGTGAGTAAGTCTCATGAGATCTGATGACTTTATAAGGCAGAGTTTCCCTGCATAAGCTCTCTTTTTGCCTGCTGCCATTGAAGTAAGATGTCACTCGCTCCTCCTTGCCTTCCATCATGATTGTGATGCCTCCCCAGCCATGTGGAACTGTAAGTACATTAAACCCTTTTTTTCCTGTATAAATTACCCAGTATTGGTATGTCTTTATCAGCAGTGTGAAAATGGACTAATACAGTAAATTGGCACCAATAGAGTGTATGCTGCTGAGAAGATACCTGAAAATGTGGAAGCAACTTTGGAACTGCTTCCAAAGAAGGCAGAAGTTGGAACATTTTGGAGGGTTCAGAAGAAGACAGGAAAACATGGGAAAGTTTGGAACTCCCTAGAGAGTTGTTGAATGGCTTTGACCAAAATGCTGATAATGATATAAACAAAGAGATCCAGTCTGAGGTAGTTTCAGATGGAGATGAGGAACTTGTTGGAAACTGGAGCAAAGGTGACTCTTGTTATGTTTTGGCAAAGAGACTGGCAGCATTTTTGTCATGCCCTAGAGATTTGTGGAATTTTGAACTTGAGAGAGATGATTTAGGGTATCTGGTAGAAGAAATTTCTAAGCAGAAAAGCATTTAAGAGGTGACTTGGGTGCTGCTAAAGGCATTCAGTTTTATAAGGGAAGCAGAGCATAAAAGTTCAGAGAATTTCCAGCCTGACAATGTGATAGAAAAGAAAATCTCATTTTTTTGAGAAAAAATTCAAGCTGGCTGCAGATATTTGCATAAGTAACAGGGAGCCAAATGTTAATTGCCAAGAGAATGGGGCAAATGTCTCTGGAGCATGTCAGAGGTCTTCATGGCAGCCCCTCCCATCACAGGCCCAGAGGCCTCAGAGGAAAAAGTGGTTTCATGGGCTGGGCCCAGGGTCCCTGTGCTATGTGCAGCCTAGGGACTTGGTGTCCTGCATCCCAGCCACTCCAGCTGTGGCTGAAAGAGGCCAACATAGAGCTTGGGCCATGGCTTTTGAGGGCACAAGCCTTAAGCCTTGTGAGCTTCCACATAATATTGAGCCTACAGGTGCATAGTAGTCAAGATTTGGGGTTTGGGAACCTCTGCCTAGATTTCAAAGAATGCATGGAAATACCTGGGTGCCCAGGCAGAAGTTTGCTGCAGGAGCAGGGCCCTCAGGGAGAACCTCTAGTAGGGCAGTGCAGAAGGGAAATATGGGGTTGGAGTCTCCATACAGAGTCCCTACTGGGTCACTGCTTAGTGGAGCTGTGAGAAGAGGACCACTGTCCTCCAGACCTGAGAATGGTAGATCCACTGACAGCTTGCACCATTCACCTGGAAAAGCCGCAGATACACAATGCCAGCCCTTGATAGCAGCCAGGAGGGAGGCTGTACCTTGCAGAGCCACAGGGGTGGAGCTGCACAAGACCATGGGAATCCACCTCTTGCATCAGTGTGACCTGCATGTGAGACATGTATGTAGTCAAAGGAGATCATGTTAGAGCTTTTTTTTTTTTTTTTTTTTGAGATGGAGTCTTGCTCTGTCACCCAGGCTGGAGTGCAGTGGCATGATCTCGGCTCACTGCAACCTCCACCTCCTGGGTTCACACCATTCTCCTGCCTCAGCCTCCCAAGTAGCTGGGACTACAGGCGCCCACCACCATGCCTGGCTAATTTTTTTTTATATGTTTAGTAGAGACGGAGTTTCACCATGTTAGCCAGGATGGCCTCGATCTCCTGACCTTGTGATCCACCTGCCTCGGCCTCCTAAAATGCTAGGATTACAGGCGTGAGCCACCGCACCCGGCCATTTTGGAGCTTTAAGCTTTGACTTCCCTTATGGATTTCAGACTTGCATGGTGCCTGCAGCCCCTTTGTTTTGGCCAATTTCTCCTATTTGGAATGACTGTATTTACCAATGCCTGTGCCCTAACTGTATCTAGGAAGTAATTAACCTGCTTTTGATTTTACAGGCTCATAGGTGGAAGAGACTTACCTTGTCTTGGATGAGACTTTGGACTGTGGACTTCTGAGTTAATGCTGAAATTAGTTAAGACTTTGTGGGACTGTTGGGAAGGCATGATTGGTTTTGAAACATGAGGATGTGAAATTTGGTGGGGTGGACAGGGGCTGAATGATGTGGCCTGGCTGTGTCCCCACCCAAATTTCATCTTGAATTCCCACATGTTGTGGGAGGAACCTGGTGGGAGGTAATTGAATCATGAGGACAGGTCTTTCCCATGCTGTTCTCATGATATTGAATAAGTCTCATGAGATCTGATGGCTTTATAAGGTGGAGTTTCCCTGCAAAGCTCTCTTTTTGCCTACCACCATACATGTAAGATGTTACTTGCTCCTCCTTGCCTCCTGTCATGATTGTGAGGTCTCCCCATTCATGTGGAAATGTAAGCCCATTAAATCCTTTTTCCTGTATAAATTACCCAGTGTTGGGTATGACTTTATCAGTAGTGTAAAAATGAACTAATACAAACACAATCACCAAAACCAATGCAATATTACAATTGACTCCACAGAAATACAAAAAATTCCCAGGCACTATTTTAGACATCTCTATGCTACAAACTAGAAAACCTAGAAGAAATGGATACATTTCTGGCAAAACACAGCCTCTCGAGATTGAACCAGGAAGAACAAACCGATAAAGCATTCCAAATTTGAGTCAGTAATAAAATAAACTACCAATCAAAAGATGCCCTGGATCAATTGGGTTCACAATCAAATTCTACCATATATACAAGGAAGAGCTAGTACCAATCCTACTAAAATTATTCCAAAAATCAAGAAGGAGGGACTCCTCCCTAATTCATTCTATGAAGCCAGAATCATTCTGATGTCAAAATCTGGCAGAGACAGAACAACAAAACAAAAATTTTAGGTCCATATCCTTGATGAGCACAGATGCAAAACTCTGCAACAAAATACTAGGAAAATGAATCCAGCAGTACATCAAAAAGTTAATTCACCCCAATCAGGTAGACTTTATTCCTGGAATGCAAGGTTGGTTCAACATACACAAATTAATAAATATGATTCACCACATTAATAGAATTAAAAAGGAAAACCACATGATTATCTCAATAGATGCAGAAAAGGCTTTCAATAAAATTCAATTTTGTGTTAAAAACCCTGCACAAATTAGTCATTGAAGAAACATATTTCAAAATAATAAGAGCTATATTTGACAAATGACAGCCAAAATCATACTGAATGGGCAAAATCTGGAAGCAGTCCCCTTGAGAACTGGAACAAGACAAGGATACCCAGTCTTGCTACTTCCATTCAATTTACTGTAAGTCCTAGCCAGAGAAATTATGCAAGATAAAGAAATAAAAGGCCTCTAAATATGAAGAGAGGGAGTCAAATAATCTCCCTTCACAGATAATAAGATTCTCTACCAAGAACACACAGTAGGTTTTGCCAGAAGACTCCTAAAACTAATAATTGACTTCAGTAGTGTTTTAGGATACAAAGTCAATGTACAAAAGCAGTAGCATTTCTATGCCACAAAAACATCCATGCTGAGAACAAAATCAAGAATGTGACTCCATTTATCAAAAAGAATAAAATACGTAGGAATACAGCTTACTGAGGAGTTGAAAGATTTCTACAATGAGAATTATAAAACACTCCTCAAAGAAATGAGAGATGATTCCAGGCTGCCATTGTAAAATGGTGGAGCCTTTGCTGCTGAGCTACAGCACTGGGTAGTTTCCATTGCCCTTCCCAGAAGGAGCCTGGAAATCCAATTTTGAGCTTGCAAAGGCTTTTAACTGCTCAAGATAATTTTTAGAGCTAACTGTGACAAGAATTCCAAAATTTCTGTTCTTCAGAAGGCAGAGACCAAAAGAAAGTACCACTATGTGGTTATAAGGTCAAGCTCCCAAGGACATAGAACAGGAGGAGAGGAGAGCCTCATCCAGACTTTTTTTTTTCGGGGACCTGCAGCAAAGTTTATAACTGACTAGTTTGCTGGGCTCTCTTGAACAGCAGGCTATAAGGAATCCTAGTACTGCATTCTATCCTATGGCACCCTGCTTTTATGACAGAACAATAAAGGAAGACACAAAAGGCACACCAGATTTGCTACAACTTAAGACTGCCCTCACAAATCCTTTTTCCAATTAATCAAAACTTTGTAAGAGATAATGAGTTTTGTTTGTTTGTTTTTAACCATTCATTAAATTGTTTTGCACAGAGAGAGAAAGAAAAGGGAGGGAGAAAAGTATTGCCTGTGGCAAGGTGGAGAAATTGAGGAGCTCAGGAAGGCCAGAGAAAGGCCTACCCATTGCAAGCTGACACTGAACCAAAAGTGCAGGTGGCCGCTTTTCAGTTGAGAAGGAATATTTTCCAGCAGTCCGATCAGTTCTCAAATTTCCCCCTTCAGGGAGAGAAAATACTCCCCATGTCCCATGATCATGTTCCAGCTTAGGGAATGAGTTTTTTTCTGGTTTGATATCTTTGTGACCTTTACTGTTTGTTAATTCTCTTCCCCTCAATAAACTGTCTTGAATTTTCCTTTCTCTGAGCATAGAAATGCTGCCTATTTAGACTGGATAGAGTCTGTTAATAAAAGATTAAAAAAAAAAAAAACTATTTAAAGAGTTAAAAGCCAGCTTAATTAAAATGAATATTCAAGGTCTAACAGCCTGGGACTCCTTGGTAAAAATAGAAGAGGCAACACAGACTCTGTTTTGAGAAAAATCTGTTTTACTCATAAAACCCCAGAAATTGGAAGCAAATAGATTCCTCACAATCCAAGACTTTCTTCTGTTTTGTATTTCGTTAGCTGATTTTTTTTACTTCTATGGGTATCAGAAATTACTTCACATTATGAGAGAGCTTTAGTGTGTAATAAACTAGGTAGAAAAAATACTTTTGGAGATGACTAATAGCAGTTATGGAGGGATACTAGGCTTCTTGCATGTTTGGATCAGAGACACATGTTCTTGACCACCAAGGAAATATGGAAATGTCCCCACTTCCCACTGAGTGATAAGACTCCTATGGAGACAGGCTGATTCCCCTTTTTTAGATCCAGGATTTGTTACAGAAATGAGACTCTTAATTTCTGAGACCTGCTTTGCCTTCCAGCTCTGCCTGCTTATTAGGCCCTAGAAACCTTATGCTTTAAAGAGAAACTTAGAAACTGGCAAATGAAAAATATTACAACTACTGGATCTTCTGTCTGTCTGTGTGTTTATATGTGTTGTATGTGTGATATGAAAGAGCTTCAATTAATTTGTTTAAAAATAATAAGTGTTCAAATCAAATATTTTGTCTGAAAAGTAAGAAGTGTAATGTCTTTTAGTTCAAGTGACTTAAGTAGTCTTTGGGAAATAGAAACAGTGTTACATGCAAAGTGTGTAAGGAAAGTGAAATGTGTTTTTGGTAAAAAATTATAAGAAGGCATGGGAATGTGGATTTTTTGCCTAGACTAAAGGGTAAAATGATTGTTTTAAGTGAGATAGGGAATATTCTAAAGATTTAAACAAGTTGTAGAAGGTTTATGAAAATATTAATTGTAAAAGAGATTCTCTGTGTGAACATATTGGCTAAAGTTAAAAGGGTATTCAGTTTTTCCGTAAATTAAACATTGGAATAAAAGCAAAACAGGTTTTTTGTGAGCACTAATCTGCTCTTCAACAAAAACTTGTAAAGGGTTATAGAAAGTTGTGAGAATCTTACCTTTTGGTCAGATATTAAAATGTGATACATTTGTCTATAAGATTTTATTAAGAATTGGGTTTAACATTAATAGTACACTAATGTAAAGGTGAAATTTGGCTCGTTTAGTATAAAAATCATGGGAACCATTGTCAAATATGAAATGATCTTGGCTTTCTTTGGGCTATATTTGTATGAATATGTTATTGTTATATGTTTCAAACTTTTGAGAAACTCTGATAATTCTGATATGACGGTGTATGCTATTAATAATTACAATTGTTATGCAAAATTGTTATACACCACAGAAATAATCCAAATTCTTTGTCAATTGTGGCTTTAATAGAGGCTGCCCTAAGATATTTTGCCATCCACAGACAATTGTTGTTTTGATCCTCTTTAAAATGTGGTTTATAATCTGCTATAGGACTCTAACAAGTGCTCTTAAATGCAGGTTTCTGATAACTTCGGAGATGGTGACATTAGAATAGAGGAAAAACATTTCAGGTCTCATGGAAAGCTGAAATGTTCATGAATCTCAAGCAGCACAGGAGTTAACTGCATGGGCTAAACTAACAGAAAACTGAAGTAATCTTTTCAGCTTTTGGCTATAAATGTTGCTGATCCTTTGTTTTGTTTTGCAAAGTCAAGAAAACCCTATTCTTCTGAGCTGTTTACAGCTTTTAACAATTGAATGGAAAATGTATTCCTATGAACAAAATTTATGGCATATTTATTTCTCTCTACCTGGTTTCTCCAAAATTTGGAAACTATCTGTGAGTATTCTTAACTCATGGCAGTATTTGTTATTTGCGTAAGTGCAATAAGAATCTGTTTTCTTTTCTTTTCTTCTTCTTTTTTTTTTTTTTTTTTTTTTTTTTTTTTTTTTTTTTTTTTTGAGATGGAGCCTTCCTCTGTTCCCAAAGCTGGAGTGCAGTGGCACAATCTTGGCTCACTGTAACCGTCACCTCCCGTGTTCAAGCAATTCTCCTGCCTCAGCCTCCCAAGTGGCTGGGATTACAGGCACATGCCACCATGCCTGGCTAATTTTTATATTTTAGTAGAGATGGGATTTCACCATGTTGGCCAGGCTGGTCTTGAACTCCTGACCTCGTGATCAGCCTGCAAGAATCTGTTTTCTTTTGCAACAGAACACAATTGGAGAAATTGGTTATTTTACCAAGGCTTTGATTAGAATGGTGTGCTTTCCTTTAATGAATCAAATTTGACTTATAGAGCCAATGAAAGCCCCTTGGGAAAACTAGTCTGATACCTTGCCTACATAGAACCTGTGCAGGGTTCCTAGCCTGTGGTACATAAAGAATATCACTTTCTGACAGGCCCATGGGTCCCAAGATTTCTTGAGACCTCAAGAGGAGAGGAATTTACCCAACTCATAAGTATCTGATGGCACAAAGCCATTGTTGGGCTTACCTTTTTAAAAGGTCTTATCTGAGATTACTTATAGAATAGAATTCCATCAAAGCCAATTTTAAAAGCCTATGCAAAAAATAATTATTCTTGTACTTTATGCAAATAATCAAGCCAAGCATAATAAAGCAAACCAGTCTTACCATGATTTGTCTGGGTAAATCTGACATATGGGAGACTGAAGAGTGAAAAATTATGTTTCAAGAACTATGGTACACCTGTTATTAAATTATACTCTCATCAGTTGTTTTAACGTGTTTTCCGTTATTTAGACTGACCCTGCTTATTCCTATGAACCAACCACTGTTAGGTAATGTAAAAATCTGGATCAATATTCTAATTCTGGGCATACATTGGAATCAGTGAGAAACCTCAGCTTGGTTCTAACAGTTGTTCAGTTCATGAAAAACCTTCTTATTTAGTTTACTTAAAATAATTTTGCTTATTTTGTTTTACTGTTGTGGAATATATTGCTGTTGTACTCTTGTATATGAATGCAAGATAAGCTTACTGAATGTTTTCTTAAATTGAACCCTTCTTAATCTTCCAGACACCACCTTTTTTTGTAACCCAAGGGTTATGAATGGCCCTTACCATACTGACACTTTCTGACTGTACTACTCTCTAGCCTGAATACAAGAGACTCTAATAGTGAAGCAGGAATATAATCACCTTCATTCGGTGTGAAGAATTTACGAAAGATGGATTTTCATCCTCTGTGACTCTTAAAATTAAGGGTTCTCTTATAAAAGGGAGGGGGAAAATATCAGAGGTGTTTGAACCAGAGCAACTCCATCTTGAACAGGGGTGGGTGAAATAAGGCTAAGATCTACTGGGCTGCATTCCTGTAAGTTAAGGCATTCTTAGTCTCAGGATGAGATAGGAGGTTGGCACAAGATACAGGTCACAGAGACCTTGCCGATAAAACAGGCTGCAGTAAAGAAGCTGGCTGAAACCTACCAAAGCAAAGATGGCAATGAGAGTGACCTATGGTCATTCTCACTGCTACAGTCCCACCAGTGCAATGACAGTGTACAAATGCCATGACAATGTCAAGAAGTTACCCTATATGGTTTAAAAAGGGGAGGCATGAATAATTCACACCTTGTTTAGCATATACTTAAGAAATAACCATAAAAATGGGCAACCAGCAGTCTTCAGGTCTGTTCTGCCTATGGAGTAGCCATTCTTTTGTTTCTTCTCAATAAATTTGTCTTTACTTAAAAAAAGGAAATCAGAGACAACATAAACAAATGGAAAAACATTTCATGCTCATGGATAGGAAGAATGAGAATTGTCGAAATGGCTGTATTGCCCAAAGCAATTTACAGATGCAGTGATATTTCTATCAAACTGCCAATGCCTTCAGTCACCAAATTAGAAGAAATTATTCTAAAATTCATATGGAACTGAAAAAAGAACCAAATAACCAAAGCAATCCTAAGCAAAAAGAACATAGCTGGAAGCATCACACTACCCAAATTCAAACTATACTGCAGGGCAACAGTAACTGAAACAGCGGGGTACCATTACAAAAACACACACATAGACCAATGGAACAGAGTAGAGAACCCAGAAATATAGCCAGACACCCATAACGACCAGACCTTTGACAAAGTCAATAATAACAAACTATGGGGAGAGAACTCCCTAAACAATAAATGGTGATGCCATAACTGGCTAGCCATATGCAAAAGGTTGAAACTGGACCCCTTCCTTTTATCATATACAAAAATTAACTCAAGATGGATTAAGGACTTAAACATAAGAACTAAAACAATAAAACCCCTAAAAGAAAACCTATGAAATACCATTTTGGATATTGGCCTTGAGAAATAATTTATGATTGAGTCACCAAAAGCAATTGCAACAAAAACAAAAATTGAACAAGCAGGACCTAATTAAACAAAAGAGCGTCTGCACAGCAAAAGAAACTATCAACAGAGTAAACAGGCAGCATACAAAATGGTACAAAATATTCACAAACTATGCATCTAACAATGGTATAATATCCCGAATCTATAAAAAACTTAACAAAGAAACAAACAAAAATCTCCATTTAAAAATGTCCAAAGGACATGAACAGAGACACTTCTATACAAGAAGACATACACATGGCCAACAAACATAAGAATGATAATCATCACTAATTAGAGAAATGCAAATTAAAACCACAATAAAATTCCATTTCATACTAGTCAGAATGACTATCATTAAAAAATCAAAAAAACAGATGATGGCATGCTTGCAGAAGAAAAGAAATACATATACATTGCTGGTAAGAATGTAAATTAATTCAGCTACTATGTAAAGCAGTGTAGACATATCTCAAAGAACTTAAAAAAGAACTACCGTTTGACCCAGCTATTCCACTACTGTGTACACATACAAAGAAAAATGAATTGTTCTAAAAAGATACATGTACTCATATGTTTATTGCAGCACTAGAAACAATAGCAAAGATACGGAATCAACCAAGATGCTCATCAGCAGTGGACTGGATAAAGAAAATGTGGCCATAGAATTCTACACAGCCACAAAAGAATGAAACCATGTCTTTTGCAGCAACATGGGATCAGCTGGAGGGCATTGTCCTAAGTGAACTAACACAGGAACAGAAAACCAAATACTGCATGTTCTCACTTACAAATGAGACTTAAACATTGAATATACCTGGTCATAAAGATAGGAACAATAGACACTGGGAACTATTTGTGGGAAAAGAATGGGAAGAGGTTGTAGGTTGGAAGGCTACCTGTTGAGTGGTATGCTCACTACCTGGGTGATGAGATCATTTATTCACCAAGCCTCAGTGATTTACCCATGTAACAAACCTGTGTATTACACCTTCACAATCTAAAATAAAAGTAGTAGAAGAAGAAAAAATCTCTATATCACTATAAGGAACTGCAATCTATATTGCTATAAGGAACTGCAATAATCCATATTTGAATACCATACAACAGATCAATGGTTATGTTCATAGAAATCATAGACTAAGATATTATCCAGTCACTGTTCCAACCTGATGGGCCAGTGCTAATGTGATCTGCACAAACAGATTAGGAAGGTACAGTAGTTTCATGCCTCTACTTTATTTAATATTGTATATATTCCAGAGTAGGATCAGATCATTTTAAGTTTCATGAGCCATACATGCATCAAAATCTACTTTAATAAAATTTTTTAATTTAAGGACTACAATTCTCAGTAAATAATTACCCTATTTTATCAAAATTATTTCTACAGTTGCTGGAATATGAATGAAGTGTGCCTTAAAAGAGTAGCAAATTCCCACCTCATACCATATGTAAAATTAACTGAAAATGGGTCATGATCTAAATGAAAGATCTAAGAATTAAACTCTTAGGCTAAAACATAGGGGTAAATCTTCATGACATTGGATTTAATAAAGGATGCTTAAACATGACAGAAAAAATACAAGCAACAACAACAACAACAAAAATAGACAAATTGGACTTCATCAAAATTTAAAACTTTTGAGCATCAATGGACAATATTGAGAAAGGGAAGAGAAAATTCAAAAATAGGAGAAAATTTTAAACCATATATCTAATAAGGGTTAATACTCAGAATATCGAAAGAACTCTTACAAATCAACAACAAAAAGATAAGCGATTGGCCTGGCATGGTAGCTCATGCCTATAATCCCAGCATTTTGGGAGGATGAGGTAGGTGGATCATCTGAAGTCAGGAGTTTGAGACCCGCCTGACCAAAATGGTCTCTACTAAAAAAAAAAAAAAAAAATAGCTGGGTGTGGTGGTATGCGCCTGTAGTCCCAGCTACTTGGGAGGCTGAGACAGGAGAACTGCTTGAACCCATGAGGCAGGAGTTGCAGTGAGCTGAGATCACACCACTGTACTTCAGCTTGGGCGGCAGAGCGAGACTTTGTTAAAAAAAAAAAAAAAAGCAATTAATTTAAAAAATGGCAAAGGGCTTGAAGAGACATTTCTCCAAAGATGATATACAAATGACCAACAAACACATGCAAATATCTTCAACAGAATTTGGTCATTATAGAAATCCACATCAAAACTAAAATATGATAAGACTTCACACCCACTAGGAGAACTGTAATTGTCTACATTGCCCACATCATCTTATCATCATCATTATTGAAAAATAACCAGTGTTGGAGAGAATGTGGAGAAATTTGGACCCTCATACCTTGCTGGTAGAAATGCAAAAACAGTGAAGCCATTATGGAAAATAGTTTGGCAGCTCCTCAAAACGTAAAAGACAGACTTATTATACGACCTAGCATTTTTTCTCCTAGGTATATACCCTAAAGAGTTAAAAACACAGATACTCAAGCAAATACTTGTACATGAATGTTCATGGAAACACTTTCATAATAGTTAAATGTTAGAAACAACCCACATGTGTTACCAGATAAGTGGATAAACAAAGTATGATATATACATACAATGGCATATTATTCAGCTATACAAAACAATGAAGTACTGATACATGCTACAACATGGACAAACCTTGAAAGCATTATGCTAAGTGAAGGAAGAGAAACTCAACAGGTTACATGTTGCATATTTCCATTTATTTGAAATATCCAAACTAGTTAAATTCATACAGACAGAAAGCAGGTTCCCATTTGCCAGAAACTGAAATAGGAAGAAATGGGAGATGGGGAAGTGATTGCTCAATGGATGCAGGGTTTCCTTTTGGGATGATGAAAATGTTTTGAAACTTGATAGATGTGGCAGTTGCCAAACTTTATGAATGTATTAAATGCCACTCGATTGTATATTTTAAAATGATTAATTTTGTGTTACATAGATTCCACCTCAATAAAATAAAATCATTCTACCTGTTATTTCTTTTTTGCATTGGTAAAATGAAAAGTTAAAAATACATAATATCCAATATAATTTCCTTTCTGCGTATATCAGTTCTAGTTTTGGATTTCAGTTTGGGTAATAAATTCGGTTAAATACACACAAATTGCAGCTGATAAAAATTAAAAGACTCTTTCATACATGTTATGATAGGGAAATAAAAGTTCTTACTGTTTTTCTGTGGTAATTAAGTTGTCATGGTGATATGAGTCTGAACCATAGAAAAGATCTGCTATTCAAAAGCACATTTTCCGTTTTTAAAAAAATTCCCCTTCCCTGTCTTTCCCGGGGGGGAAATGACTTTCAAGAAATTTGAAGAAATTAAAGGAGATGCAGTTGGATTTTGAGATACTCCATATTTGGAGACAGAAAGAGGCAGGGGGTCAGAACATTGAAAGAAAGAAAGGAATTATTAAAAACAAATAGATACATTTCATTTTTGAAGTAAATATCTACATTTAGGAATATTTTGTCAATGCAAATGAAAAGAAGTCCAGTGAATATAGATTTAATATTTTATAATTTTATCTGCTTTTGAAGCTAATATTTTCTTGTGCAAAATGCAAGATAGTCTTTTAAAATTAAGCTGTTACCTAGCTTTTCTTTTCAAAAGTTGACAGATGATAGAAAAATTCTTGAATTAAAATATTGTGTTTTTGGAATGGGAGTAAACAAACTCAAAACCTGTCTGTATGATAAAAGAGGACTTAAAGATTTGCCTCTGCAATTCATTTAAATAAAGAACTTTTGTCACTGTGATATCATGTGACAAATAATATTCTGAATCAAGCCCTCAATTTTATTTTCATTTATATGGGCAAGAGTGGATAGCAATATTTCTGAAATATACTTTGTTTTAAACCTGGTAACCAACAGAAGATATTTCAAATGTTTTTCTGTAGAAATATAATTATCATTGGAATATTCAGGAAAATAGTGATGCCAAATTTTACAGAAAAGGCAGGTATAAATAAATATATCCATAAGTAATCGAGTAACTAATCAGTTAACTAAATATGTAGTGACTACAAATCAAGTTGAACTATTTGTTAGAAGCGTATAAGATTATAATTTTTATTGCTCAAAATAGCTGAATATTAGCAGTTTTATATATTTATCTTATCCACTTTCTCAATTCATTTATATGTAAGGATCATAGACATCTATTATTATTTAATTTTTCAAGTGAAAATATTATAGAAAGTGAAACTAGAATATATTCCATATCTATTTGTATATATTGTTACATTTATCAGTGCCCTGAGATATAGGTGACAGAAATCCAATCCAGACTAGTTAAATAAAACATAAAGAAACAAACAGATGGATTCTTTGACTCAGAAATGATGATAGTGTAAGTCTCCGGCAAGCCCTGTCCAAGTGACCAGAAGCTCCAAATCTACAAATAAGTGATCAATGATAAAAAAATAAAAATAAGAGCACTCTTTCTTTCTTGGTCCATGAATTAATCTCAAAACTGAGACTGACCAGCGGAAATCACACTTTCCATGCCTTAATCATTCATTCTAGTCAAGGGAATAAAGTTCTTTTATTGGTCAGCCTAGTTCTAGGCATTAATCCTGGCAGATGGGAAGCAAGGCCCTATCTGGCTCATATTTAGTGTGGGGAGGAAGCAGAGCATAGCTTCTCTCCCCAAATATAGCTTCCTATTGTTAGAAGAAATGGAAATGGAATACAGGCAGACATAAGTGAGAGAGGTCCAGTGTTACACTTAGTTTTTCAAAATACATTCAAAATTTCATCTTTAGAATAAAGTTTGCCAAGTATAATATAAAAATTCCAAGAAGTAACTTTGATGGGATTACTTTCAACCTAAAAAAATAATTAGTATATTTAGGAGGCTGGTGCAGCAAAGTGACATTATGATAAAACTTTAAAAATATTTTGTTCAGTTTGAAATAATTATGAATTCATTTTGAAAATGAAAAGATAGTACAGACAGGTTCCATGCATTCTTAATCCAGTTTCCCTTAATGGTTACATCTTACATACTTATAGTTCAATATAAAATCCAGGAATTAGGCATCAGTGCAATGTGCATGTATGTTTCTATGTCTTTTCATCACATATGTAGCTAGCTTTGTAGAATCACTACCTCAGTCAAAATACAGAACTATTTCATCACCACGAAGATCTTTCATGATACTCTTTTATAGTCACCTCCATCCTTCTCCCTTCCAACATCTTTGATCCCTAGCTACCACTAATTTGTGTTTCCTCTCTATCATGTTTTCATTTTGAGAAAGTTATGTTAGTAGAAACATGCAGTATGAGACTTAAAAAATAAATATAGGGTGTACATTTGGTTGTTTGTTACATGGGTATATTGCATGTTGCTGGGGCCTAGGCTTCTAGTGTACCCATTACCAAACAGTGAACATCATACCCTGTAGGGAATCCTTAAGTCCCTGTCCCCATTCCACCCTCCGCACATTTGGAGTCCCGGTGTCTATTATTTCCATCTTTAAGTGCATGTGACCTTTTTAAATTAGCCTTATTTTTCACTCAATATAATGCCCTGAGATCCATACAAGTCACTGAATGTATCAATAGCTCGCTTCATTTTATTGTTGACTGGTATTCCATGGTATGGATGTACCACAGTTTGTTTAACCACTGACTTACTGAAGGGCATTCTCATTTTTTCTAGCTTTTTGCTATTACAAATGAAACTGACATGAGCAACCATGTTCAGATTTTTTTGGGGGGGGCGTGCAAGTTTTCATTTCTCTGAGAAAAAAACATAGCGATACTATTGCTGGGTTGTATGGTATGTGTATGCTTTGTTTTTTAAGAAACTACCAAATTATTTTCTAAAGTGACTGTATTATTTTACATTTCCATCAACAATGATTGAGACATGCAGTTTTCTCTACATCCTCACCAACATTTTCTGTTGTAACCTTTTAGATTTTACCCATTCTGATAAATATCCTGATACCTTATTGTGGTTTTCATTTGCGTTTTCGTAAAGCTAGTGATGATCATCTTTTCATGGTCTTCCTCCTTTCATGTACTACCCATATATCCTTTTTGGTGAAATGTCTATTCATTTGTTTGCCCATTCTCTGACTGAACTGGCATTTCAATGTTGAATTTTGAGTGTTCTTTGTATAATATAGATATGAGTCATTTGTCAGATACGTGTTTTGCAAATATTTTCTCCCAGTCTGTAGCTTGTATTTTCATCCTCTTGATAGGTTATTTTGAAGAGCAAACATTTTAAATTTTGATGATGTCTAATTTTTTGCTCTTTGGAGGGCAAATATTTTTAATTTTGACGAAGTCCAATTTGTAAATTTTTCCTTTTATGAGTCATACTTTTGGTGTCATGTCACAGATTTGTTCACCAGGCCTTAAGGCTCAACCTAAATCTCACATCTTATACAAAATTAACTCAAAATGTATCCTAGGTTAAAATGTAAAATCATACAACTTTTAGAATATAACACGGAAAATTTTTTCATGTGAAATTGATTTATATTGTCTTTTTTTGTAAAATTTTTTTAATGTAAAAATGTATGTAAAATTGATTTATTTTCTCTTCAATTTAGGATTGATCTGAGAGTGTAGGAATGTAAGGAAATATTAANCCTTTTATGAGTCATACTTTTGGTGTCATGTCACAGATTTGTTCACCAGGCCTTAAGGCTCAACCTAAATCTCACATCTTATACAAAAATTAACTCAAAATGTATCCTAGGTTAAAATGTAAAATCATACAACTTTTAGAATATAACACGGAAAATTTTTTCATGTGAAATTGATTTATATTGTCTTTTTTTGTAAAATTTTTTTAATGTAAAAATGTATGTAAAATTGATTTATTTTCTCTTCAATTTAGGATTGATCTGAGAGTGTAGGAATGTAAGGAAATATTCATAATTTCTTTATGTAAACTGAAAAGGCAGTTAGTTAAGAATTATTTTGGGTTATTTTCAAAAGGTAAGTAATAATCTTTACTTAGCCTGCTCCCTTCCTGAAGCATTAGTCAATTTTAGCAATAGTTGATGAGTTTTTCCCTGATTGCAAAAAGGCATTAAAACTGATAGACACCAAAGTGGTCAAGGCATTTATTTCCATGGTAATGACATAAAAATCTTATTAATCAAAATATTTGTGTAATAAGTAGTAATTGTGGTGTTTAAAAATTTTGACTTCAATTAAAAATTACTGTGATAGAAACCCGCTTTTGAGATACAAGGCATTTGTCAAAAATATTGGTGGAAAACAGTTTCTCAGTACTCTGTTTTGAGGAGGTGCTGAGTGTTTTATAAGAGGAGCATTTTCTACAGATTGAAGCAAATGATATCTGTCATAACACAGTCAGGGCCAAACTGAGAGTTGCTGAAAGGAAATGAATGGCCTTTCCTTCCTCTTCAAGTTGTATTTAAAACTTCCTATTCATTTTTAGTTTGGCTACACTGGTGTGGAAATTTGCTTTTGACTGAGCCATAAAATAAATAAGAATTTACTTCCAGCTGATTGGTAGATAAATTCAAGATCACCAGTTAAAACAGTAATAGAAAGCACTAGGAATCGAATAGGGCAAACTTTTTTTTGCAAGCATCCTTAACGAAAGTGTCAGATGAGTATTGATCTGCAAATTACGTCCTAGACTCCTTTTAATGGAGAATGTTTAATCCATAAGAGTTATAACTTATTATAAGCAAAACATCATCTTACCTTTTGGCAGGTTTTGTAAAAAAGAAAGGTATAGGCTTATGGTACTCTACAGTTTAGTTTTAAATAAAATGGATGTGATTAAATGTAAAAAAATTCCATAACTGACAGGAGACCAGAGTTAATTGAACTTACCAGAGAGCAGAATTTAGTTCTCTAGGCTACAATATTGACAGAAATTCTCAATGAATCATTCAGAAAACTTAAGAGGGGCTGGAGTATGTTGGAGCTGTTGCCAGGCTAACCTTGGAGACCCTTTGTTTTAAAGAATGGAATAGTAGTATCAGATGGTAGTGCTGACAAGGTAAAGGAAAGGAGATATTCTTTATTACTGCTGTCAACCTCGTAGAGACAATTGGGAGACATGTTTTGGTTACTGTGGGTATCTCTTGGGATACTAGTGACAACTGTCACCTTCCAATTTATTAAATCCCAATAGGAATGTTTCCATCATCTCTTTACAAAAAAAAAAAAAAAAAAATTGTTAGATGTAACATTTTCCAGAAGTACTGGAAAATTTATTTATGTGCCAAAAATAAGAGTGAAATTGACTAGAAGCAGAAAGTCCCTGTCCAAGCTAAGGAAATGCAAAAAGTAAACAAATGGTATAAATAGCAAAAGAATGTAAGTCTGTGGTTAGCAGTGACGTCTGAATGTCCAGTTTAAAGTGTTCTGCTTTATTCCCAACCCTAGTTACAAAGTGAATGAAACTGACACAATATAAATATCTGAATCTTCTGACATTCCCTTAATATGTTGTTCCAAAATGTTTTGAGATTTCAATCTCAGAAATGATCATCTGTGTCAAAAGCAACTCGTTCTAATTGCTCCTTTTAAATTCATGTTACAGATAATTGTATATTCTCTTAACCTAGGCACCCCAAAGAGGCTTTTACTGTGGGTCATAGATTCTCCAATCCTGAATTACGTTGGTTGCTGCTATTAATTACCATTTGAAAAATCGTTGATGGGGATGCTTAAGGAAACTTACTGTTGTTTGATTTAGTTTTGTTTTTGGTCTTAAACCTTTAGGATATTCATTTTCAAATGCAAATGTTCATAACCTAACAGACATGAAATATTTTCAAGTTTCTTTCTACAACTTCTTTGAGCAGAGATTCTCCCAGGTACTGGTAACCCTGAATGTTACTGAATAAAGACTTTTTAAAAAGAAATAAATGTTACTATCAATACCATATAATTTACCTGTTAATAATGTAATATTTTGAAAGTACAGCAACTAACTATGAAAATACACTAATAGGCATTTTCGTTCTAACACTTTGGAAAAGAGATTAGCATTACAGATGATTTAGTTCATGTTTTGATAGTAAAGGTATCTGCTGAAATATACAGCAATTCATTTATTTTATATTCTGTATTTGAAATTCTATGATTATATTGACTCTAATTTTAAAATATGTTACCAAACTTATAGTACATATCTTTAATTGCAAATCCTTATTATTTTACAATACCTAATGAAAATGATCAGTTATGTCATTTCTACACAAGCGGATATAATAAAACATAAGAATGAGTGAAACAGGTGTTAAATCTCTTTCCCTCACCCTGGGGTTATCATCTGCTTTTCTGAAATATATTTTGTACAAAGAGAAAGATCTTGGAAGAGAGTCATTGGTAGTCTAAAATTTCTTGCCTGGCTCTAGTTCGGAAAATAGTACACTAGTATTTTCTCCTTTCCTTTCTGTATCTCTTCTATTTATAACTATTTTACAACTATTTAAAAAATGTCTTAGAGTTTAACTGGCCTACAATATATGAACTGTAGAGATTGATCAAAATAGTTTTTATCAAAATAGTTTTGATCAATCTCCACAATTTTATGTATGAGGAAACTGAAGTCTGCAAGTATTATGCCTTTTGTGTGTCTATTCTGACAGATAGTGGCAAAATTAAGACATATGACCAGCATCTGCTGAACCATGGATCTTTTTATAACTAACTATATTATTTCTTTTTTCCCCCAGAAAAGCTGATGGCAGGGAAAGCTTAGAAAAACACATATGTTTTTTTTCTCTTTTATCTACCTAATCAATCAATCAGCTTTGTTTCACTGTAACCCTAACCTTTGTCAGTGTCATCAATAGCATGGCTTATTCAGAAAACAAATGTACATTTTTGGAGTCAAAAAGTCAAACTCAGACTCCATCTTACTCATATGGAAGTGCTGGGAAGGGAAGAGCGTGGTTCCTTTAAATGATAAGGAAGGGGTGAAAGAAAGTGCTGGGTAAAGGAAGGGCATAGTCCCTGGCTAGGGCTCCACCCCTAGGGACCTAGGTGAGGACAGGCACTCCTGCCTTCACGTCCAAATGTTGTATTTCCCAAGACTGCCCTGGTCTGCTGTGTCCTCATCCTGTGCCCAGAAAAACCAAGACCCTAGCAAGGCAGAGAAGAAGCAGCTGGACGTTGAGAGGAGCACATCAGTGGAGGAATACATAGGCACAGGATGTTGAGAGGGACGCACCAGCACCCACATGCTGGCAGGCTACTGACCAGCAGAACAACATGGAGTTTGGCTGTGGTGGTTGGAGGAGAGCCCAGGCCTGCATGTGGCGCGACTCCAGGGGAAAACCATCTCCTTTCTGGCTCCTGCATCTGCGGAGAGCTACTTCCACTCAATAAAACCTTGCACTCATTCTTCAAGCCCACATGTGAACCAATTCTTCCAGTACACCAAAGCAAGAAATCCGGGGATACAGAAAGCCCTCTGTCCTTGTGACAAGGTAGAGGGTCTAATTGAGCTGACACAAGCCGCCTATAGACGGCAAACTAAAAGAGCACTCTGTAACACACCCCACTAGGGCTTCAGGAGCTGTAAACATTCACCCCTAGACATTGCCCTGGGGTGGGAGCCCCACAGCTTGCCCGTCTGCATGCTCCCCTAGAGGTTTGAGGAGTGGGGCACTGAAAAAGCGAGCCACACCCCCATAGCACGCCTGGCAAGGGGACAAGGGAACTTTTCCTATTTCATTACTAATTGTATGACCTTTGAAACTTACTTAAATCTTCACATTTTAAAACGGGAATTACAATGAATACCCCCAGGTGAAATGAGTGATTTTAAGCAGTCTCATTTTGCTTAGTGACATGATCCAGAGATATGTTAGTTATTTACTGATTTGTTGATTAATTATTCCTGTTTCTAAAAAAAAAAAAAAATCTCATTTGTATTTAGTGAAAACTGAAAAGCATCTTTATCTTCAGTTTTAGAAACTGCAATGGACTGAATGTTTTTCTCCAAAATTTATATGTTGAAATTCTAATCCCCAAGGTGATCATGATACTAGGATGTAGAGTCTTTGGGAGCCCTCATAAATGAGATTAGTGCCCTTATAAAAGAGACCACAGGGAGATCCCCCACCCCTTCTCCCATATAAGGATACATGAAAAGATGGTCATGTTTGAATCAGGAAGCAGGCCCTCACCAGATACAAAATGTGCTGTCATCTTGATCTTGGATTTCTCAGCCTCCAGAACTATGAGAAATAAATGTTTGTTGTTTATAAGCCATCCAGTTTAAGGTATTTTGTTACAGCAGCCTGAATAGCTTAAGACAGCAATTGAATAAGATTTAAAAATGCATGAAGTACTGCTGCTTAAATATTAAAGTCAATGAGAACTCACTGAAATTTATAGATGGAAGAGGATTTTGAATTTATTTGTTACCAATCTCACATTTTACAGTACCAAAGGCAAAAAACTTCACCTAAGATGGTGGTGGTTACACAGAACGTTAATGTTATGTCTGGGGCTAAAACACAGATCTCCTAATTTTAAGTTCTCAGCATTTTCCTTAATAGCATGTCACCTTTCTTAATAAAAGGGTAATTGTGTTGGGACCAGGAACACTGTTATATTTTAACAGATATGTCTAGACCATGAGAATTGCCAGGTGCATTTTGCAAAGATTTTATTAATTATACACACACATTAGGATATGAATTTCTTCAGATTAATATTTAATTATTAATGTGACACAAGTTGGAATCAATTGTTAAGTATGTGCTTTAAGCTATACCAAAACTAAACGTTACACTGGAAATGATCATAGGCCATTTTCTTGTGTTAAAGCTACAATTTTTTTTTCCTTTAACTCATGAAACATAATAACATATGTTTCCCTTATTCTTTCTTTTATTATTTTTATTTTTATTGTTTATAATTATTACTATATGCATTGGTTCACAGGAAATGCAAAGGCATATTTTCAACCCACTTCTTAGGTATTATTTTATGGCATTCACTGGTGTATTAACTTTCCTCTGACTTTATGTCATTCATTCTCCCTTTATTTTTATTACTTATTTTTTAGCCTATCAGAATGCATGCAATTGTATAAAGAGCCTTAAATCATTCTGAGAGTAGATGTTTGCATAAATAGTATTTGTTATTCAGATGTCCATCACTGGAGAAGTGATTTGATATACAATATTTTTGCTTTGCATACGGCTACCTAGTAGCTAAAATGCAGCTTCTTTAAAGGATAACTGAAAAATCTTTAGAAAACAGAATGTGTCCCTGAATGTGTGAAAATGGCAATGACACCAATAATATTAAACTAAAAGAAGAGAAATATTAAGGAAGTTAAAGAAAGGAATGAAAAAGGAAGGAGGGAGAAGAACTTAGTGTGTACTAGGCACCGTGCAAACAACAAACAACAACAAAAAAACATCTAACTCAATTTCACTCAGGAGGAAAATGAATCGTAGGAGTTAAGTAACTTGCATGATGTTAGACAATGTGTAAATTACAAAAATTAAACCTTTTTAACTCGACTACAAATTTTTTTTAAATTAAAAGCATGAATTAAAATTTTGTTTTCTACTTTTACTTTCATCTGATTCATTAATCTCACAAGTAACTTTGGATCCCACTGGAGTTTCTCATATAATCCATGCTACTACATCCTGAGAGAATTTAACTCTGTCCTGAAATGACATCTGAAGCCAATATTTATAACCCAGTCCTATGTCCTTGACAAGTTTCCTGTGCTAATGATCTTAAGCTTCAATAACAGCTGTCATGTAGATGAATTGCAAGTTACTTTGGGAGGTACATGAACGTATCGCACGGCTTATATCACACATAGATTTCCTGCATCACCTCTGGATTAAAATGTCATCTATTTTAAGAATTCTAGCAAAGTACAAAGAAAAGCATGACTACCAATACCACAGCCAACTGAAAATTCCGAGTAAAAATTAAGGTTGACAGAATGTCATTATCACACAAATTAGATTGGACATGGAAATTAATCTTTGGAATTTATAAAATGATAAAATTATAATTTCTTTGTATTTTATTCATTTGCTTTTAAAAGAAAATGTAGGAAGAAAACTAGTTATCAGCACTTTATGGTTAATTAATTCAGGGGTTATTCAATGGCATAAAATGACATGTTATAATTGAGAAATAGCTAATTTAAATCTTGCCTCTACTACGGCATACTAAATAAATTATTTTTATTATAAAATATTTCTCTTCTATATATAATGTAGCCTCAATATATTTTAAATTGTTATATAAATTTTGGGGGAGAACTTTGCATTTTGATATATTCTTTTTTTATAGAAGTTACTACTAAGCAAAATCCATTAGGTGCATGTTTTACAAACATGTCTGGTCACAAGACTCTTGTTAAAAATCCAGATTCTTAGGCTCCTCACAGACAATATTGAATCAGCTCTCAAACGGAGGACCTGAGAACCTAAACCTATTTTACAAATCTAGTGGATTCTTATTACCAAGAAAGCATGGGAAATAATGCTTAAGATAATGTACATAGTAAGAGAAAAACACTAAGTATATGAGTGGTGCTTTTATGTACTGACCCTGTTTAGCTCCCCATTGTAACCCCAGTGTGCAGCGCACCACTGTAGTACCCCCTCAAATTCTGATTGTGTTAAATATGTTATTGTGTTAAAATTTTTATTGTGCCTAAATATGTTAATAATGCCTTTTACTAACATATTTACTTGATACTTTGTTACTTATTCCTTAATTGGCAATGTGAATATTTGACATTTCCAACAGAACTTGGTAAACCAAAATACATGATGCTTGTAAGTCAAATACTTTTGACAAAAAAAACTTCATTTTCTAAGGTCATAAATGCTTCAGTAAAAGCAGATCCACCTACCATTTAAAAAACAACTATCAAATAAATATTGTAAATCTCAGTCCATATTCCTAAAGTTAAAGCCATAACTAAACCTCAAAAAAGATGCTTGTGAGAAGCAGGTATATCAGGCTCAGACTCTAAGTACATTCTTTTGAAATCTTCTGCTAATATACACCAGCTATCTTTCAGTCTGCTCATTCAACTTTGTGAATATAACACCATTCTCTGAAGCCAGACTGTGAGAGTGCTTGGCGAAAGAACCCAGATTTATTTGACCATAGACGCTTACTTTTGTGGAATGCTTACTGTCATCTAGTAGAACACTAGAGCCCAGGGGATACAAGCTTGAAATAAAAGGCTCTGAACCCTCTATGTATCCATCTCCATTTCCCATGATCTCTGGCTCACACTTTTTGATTGAGCAACACATGGGAGCTTGTAGCCCCCTGTATGCAGTATGTTGCTTTTCATCCCCGTGTCTTTATTCTGCAACTTCCTGGATGATAATACTTTTCTCCTTCATCTTCTTTTATTCCCTCATCCTCGCCATCTTTTTCCCTTGATTATTCCTATTCATTAAAATGTTTCACGCATCCCTTGGTCTATAGAATCTTTTTTCGCGTACTCCTCATAAGTTACTTTTCCACACCTGAGCCTTTATAAAACCCTGGGCACTCCTCAATCATTATGTTGACATAAATATGATAAGATCTACAGAGTGCTATTTTCACCCAAGTTTGAATAGATATTCTAGACAGCTAATATGGTGAAAGAACGAAAGCCCTTCAGATAGTGGCAAACATTCTGTTTGATGTGCAATAAAACCTCCATACATTTTTTGAAAGTTTTATTTATAATATGCATTTTTGTGGCTGAGCATGGTGGCTCATGTCTGTAATGCCAGCACTTTGG
This sequence comes from Rhinopithecus bieti, assembly GCF_001698545.2. Taxonomy (NCBI): domain Eukaryota; kingdom Metazoa; phylum Chordata; class Mammalia; order Primates; family Cercopithecidae; genus Rhinopithecus; species Rhinopithecus bieti. The sequence continues at coordinate 111,735 of NW_016813861.1, read as the reverse complement.
GAGGCCGAGGCAGGCGGATCACCTGAGGTCAGGGGTTCAAGACCAGCCTGGCCAACATGGTGAAGCCCTGTCTGTACTAAAAATACAAAAATGAGCGAGCATGGTGGTGGGTGTCTGTAGTCCCAGCTACTCGGGAGGCTGACACAGGAGGATCACTTGAACCCGGGAGGCAGAGATTGCAGCGAGCCAGGATTTTGCCACTGCACTCCAGCCTGGGCAACACAGCGAGACTCCATCTCCAAAAAAAACAAAACAAAACAAAAAAAAAAAAATGCATTTTGTAGGAGAAAGGTAATTGGTACAGAGTGCATATTTTAGTCTTGGATGAAAGTTAAGTTTGTGTTAATTTGTAGGACTTTATTCTTCTTTCCAATTTACAGCAAGAATTTGTTTTGGAAATGATATTTTAACCTTTGGAATCAAATTGTTTTTTATTTGGGAGCATAATGTATATACACTGGTATTATGTTATGCAATAAAATTGTTCTAATGTGGTGCCATTTGCTGGATGGCAGTGCTATTTTTGTATTTCAAGCCATTCTCCTATGTCGTATGTCAGTATATCATTGCACATAAAAGCTTTTCAATCCAAATATTATATGTTCTCTGTGTAACTGAATTTTATTTCTCTTTTATAAACCAGAAACATTCATAGGAAAAAAAAATACAGTTGAGGCTTTAATTACCCCTTTTTTCCTCTCTTAGTTGTAAATATTATGAAGGCATTTACCAGGACTTTATTCAGATTCATATGTTTAGCAACCTAGTCTGCGGTATAATAGGTGGTTAATACTTGATGGCTGGCTGGCTGGATGAATGGATGGACAGATGTGTAGACAGATGAATGAGTGAGGATGAATGGGTAGATTTTGCTCTTCAAGTAGATGTCAAACCAAAGCATATGGCATAGATTCTAGGCTTGAGTGAGTTGTCAAGCAGTGCACACAGCCTCTTTAGTAAGTCAGGGCAGGGCTACAATCAGGGAGGCACCAGGAGGGCACTCAGCCTAAAAGCAAGATATCAAGTGCTCCAAGGTGAGGTGGTTGCTAGCCTTCAAATACTCACTGGAAGCTCAAGGCAGGAGCCCTTCATTCTGAAATCACCTTTCCTTACTCAGTTCTCACTCAATTTTGTGTGTGTGTGTGTGTGTGTGTGTGTGTGTGTGTGTGTGTGTTATAATCGTTGCTAGTGCTGAACCAAACTTCAACAAGATGAATCTTCAGCATAGCCACTTGCCACACCTGAAAGAGCCTGATTGGAAGAGCCTGAAAAGCTCACACTGATTTGTTATAGTACCATTGATTCTTGCTCTTTCTTCTATTCAGAGGACAAGAGTCTTGAAAGGTAGAGTGTAATTTGCTTCCCATTTGAGAAACTTGGATAAAAGCTAGATGTACAATCTCAAAACAAATTAAGTTATACATGTATTAGGCAGAGCCTTGATTTGGTGTTCTAAAGAATGGGGAAGAGGGAGGTAGGTCAGAGGGTTGAGTTCTTCTCACATAGACTGTGAGTGATATCACAGCTTGGGTCCTCTTGATTTGTAATGGAAATTAGACCCAGTAAGGGGCATCTTACCTTTTAAGCCGTGACATTTTTGAAATTATACATTCTAAGTAGGCTGGATAATATTTTAAACAAAACACAATTGAAAATTCAGTTCATCGGAGTCACTGCACATACTCAATTGCTGATTTTTATATTGCAGTATTTTGGGCTCTAAAATCATGATGAAATAACACCAAAAGCAAATGGGCCATATTATGCACAAATTGTTTGCTAAATCTAAATTGCTAAATTGAGGCTTTTTTCCAGCTGTGTCAGAACAAAAATATATTCAGCTACAAATATATAAAATCGAGATATTTTGAAGGCAAGAAAATATGCTAGGGTTCAATTATAAAACTGATGGAAAAAAACGAAGTCTTTCCTTTAAATTATGTTTTTTAAACAGAGAAAATTCATATTTCTGAATAAATCTTTTCACGTTAACATTTCCTGGTACATGTGTCCCATTTGGTCTATAAACTCCTAAGATGGGATTATGAAAGAATAAATCTGCTCATCTTATAAAAAAGGAATGGATGACTGCATTGTAAAATTAAAACTGGGTGTCTATAGCTCAGGGTACCTTAGGTTCTATGGGATGCACAATGACTCAAAAATATGGAATTAATATGTAGATCCTTAAGGTTCCTGTAAAGGTCCTTCTTGATAAATTTATTTTAGAATTATAATGCTGTAAAAACTAAAGAGAAGTTAATAAATATAATCATATGTTTCAAATTCAAATGCCTACAAGGCAGATAATGCAACTGGGTGGTGGTTTTCCAGCTCCTTGTGAATTTGTAATGCATAAGAATAGGGACCCATTGTCATAAGATCTTTTTTATTTTGAAAGAGAAGTTCAAAATTCAAATTTTAAGTGGATTCTTCTCATTTTTAACTGTGTGCACCAAACCGTTTTCATCTATGACATGCATTTGGACTTTGAGTCACTTACTTGCCATTCATGTTTCAGACAATGACTCTACTTTAAGGTGGTAGCAGAGCTAAACCCGCCCCATGCCAAGCTACATCCTCTGCTTTGAATGTCTGCCCCCTTCCTTGAGGCCCACAAACTCCCCTTGACTTCCCACCTGCTTTGAAAGTTTAGAGGAAGGTTGATTCTTTTAGTAATCTTTCCTTCTTCTCCAGCGTATAGTACTCTCTTTGCCTCCATATTCCTTCAGAATGACATTGTATCCCACCTGTTTGGTAGGAATTATATAGCATTGCCACACATCTGCTATGAAATCATCTTGTACTGCTCATTACTTTTCACTTTTTAAAATTGAGATGAAATTCATGTAATATAAAATTAGCCATTTTGCCATTTTAAGGTATATAATTCAGTAGCTTTTTGTACATTTACAATTTTGTATGACATAACCAAAATCAAGTTCCAGAATATTTTTATCACCCCAAAGAAAACAACTTACCCATTAAGCTGTTACTCCCATTTCTCCCTCCCTCCAATCCCTGGCAACAGTTAAATAGTCATTCTCTGTTCCCTATTACCCTAAACCCTAGGATCTAGTATGACTTTTCATATGAATGAAACAATACAATATGTCGCCCTTTGTGTCTTCCTTTTCTTACTTAGCATCATGTTTTTGATTCATTCATGTTGGTAGCATGTATCATTGTTTTATTTATTTTATAGGTGACTAATATTCCATTGTGTGCATATAGCACATTTTATTTATCCATTCATGAGCTGGTGAATGTTTGGGTTGCTGTCACTTATGGCTAATTTGAATACAGCTGCTTTGAACACTTATACAAAAGTTTTTGTTCGAACACTTGCTTTCAACTCTTTGGAGTATACAACTAGGAGTGGAACTGCTTTTTGGTAATTCGATGTTGAACTTTTGAAGAGCCGCCAACAATTTTCCACAGTGGCTGCTTCATTTTCCATTCTTACCAGCAATGTATGAAAATTCCTGTTTTTCCATATGCTCACCAACACCTGTTCTTTTCTTTTTTAAAATATGTTTTTATTATAGTCACCTTAATTGGTGTGAGGTGGTATCTCATCGTGGGTTTAATTTGCATTTCTCTAATGACAAATGATGTCGAACATCTTTTCATATGCTTGCTGAACATGTAGATATCATTTTAGAGAAAATGTCTATTCAAGTCTTTTGCTCATTTTAAAATTGGGTTGTCTTTCTGTTGTGGAGTTGTAAGTGTCCCTTTTATAATCTAAACAGACATTAGCAATATGCTTAGAAAATAGTTTAACCTATTTTGTGGATTGTCTTTTTACTTTCTTAATGTTGTTCTTTGGAGCACAGTAGTTTTAATTTTGATAAGGTCCAATTAATCTTTTTTTTTTTTTTTTTTTTTTTTTTTTGCCTGTGCTTTGGGAATGATATTAAACCGTTGCCAAATCTAAGGTCATAAGGATTACCCTTTATGTTATTCTCAGAGTTTTGTAGTTTTAACTCTTACATTTAGGTCTTTGATTTCTTTTGAATTAATTTTTGTAGATGGTATATGGTGAGTCCAGTTTCATTCCTTTGCATGTGAATACCCAGTTTTTCAAGCACCATTTTTTGAAGAGACTATTTTTTTCTCTGAAGAATGGCACTGACCTCATTGTCAAAAATGAAAGGATTATAGATAGACGGGTTTATTTCTGGACTCTTAATTCTATTCTACTGATCTACATGTCTGTGTAGGGGAGAAAAAGTAGTATGTTTTCCTCACCTGTCACAAAGTTCATAGGTGATACTTATATAACAAACGAAAACAAAACTGTTTCTGTGTTTTTTCTCAATTGCCTTTGGCTTAAAATATTCAGCATGACAATATGCCATATTTTCAGGCAGCACTTCCTGCACCCCTTCTACCCTTATGCTGGCATCATGGTGTTTTAATTACTGTATCTTTGTGATAAGTTTTGAAATTTAGAAGTACATCTTCCAACTTCATTCTTCTTTTAGAAGATTGTTTTAGTTACTTCAAATCTCTTACAATTCCATATGGAGTTTAGGATCACCTTTTCCATTTCTGCAAAAAAAAGACAGTTGGGATTCTAATAGGGATTGCATTATGTCTTTAGATTGCTTTGATAAATATTGCCATCTTGAAAATAGGAAGCTTTTTAAAACTCTTACTAAGTTTCTCATTTCCCAGACTCTTCATTCTTAAGCCTCTTAGTCTATATTTTGTTGCAACTATTAAACTTTGCTTCAAGTGTTCATAGCTAAAACCACATTTAAAATGTAATACTACACTTAAGCCTTTAAATGCTTTCAACAAATACTACCTAGGTAGTTGCTTCAATCCTATGGCAGCTAAAGTCCTATGTGGCAGATAAAACACATCAAGCTTTTGAAATGATCCTTCAGAGGACCACCAGATGGGTAAAATAAACACTTCATATATAAAATATCCATTGGATATACCTACATGTATATCCAATTTTTAGCTCCCACTTCTAAGTGATAACATGTGATAATTGTCTTTCTATGGGATGCACAATGACTCAAAAATATGGAATTAATATGTAGATCCTTAAGGTAGTAGTGGGATTGCTGTATCAAAGATAGTTCTATTTTTAGTTATTCAAGAAATCTTCATACTGTTTACCATAAAGATTGCACAAATTTCATTCCCATCAACAGTGTATAGGAATTCTCTTTTCTTCATATTCTCGCCAACATTGTTTTTTACACATTTTAATAACAGCTATTCTGACTGGGTAAAGATATCTCAAAGTGGTTTTAATTTACATTTCTCCGATGATTGGTGATATTGGCCTTTTTTTTTCATATACTTGTTGGCCATTTGTATGTTTTCTTTTGAGAAAATAGCTATTCATATCCTTTGCCCACATTTTAATGGCACACTTTGTTTTGCTGTTGTTTTTGTTGAGTTTTAACTTCTTGTGTATTCTGTATATTTGTCCTCTGTTAGATGCATAGTTTGCAAATATTTTTGCCCCTTATGCTCCCTCTGTTCGTCATTTCTTTTGCTGTGGAGAAACTTCTTAGTTTAATTAAGCCCATTAATTAATGGCTATTTTTGATTTTGTTGCCTATGCTTTTGAGATTTTAGTCATGAATTCTTTGCCTAGGCTAATGGCCAGAAGACTTTTCCCTAAGTTTTCTTCTAGTATTTTTTATAGTTGCAGGTCTCATGTTTAAGTATTTAATCCGTCTTGAGTTGACTCTTGTCAACCATATGGCAATGCAATTTTCCCGGCACCATTTATTGAAAAGGGCTTCTTTTCCCTAATGTATGATCTTGTTAACTATCAAGGATCTGTTGGCTGTAAGTATACAGCTTTATTTCTGGATTCTCTGAACTCCCTACTATTAACTGTATCTATCTCTGTTTTAGGTCCTGTAATACCGTTTTATGAATCTGGGTGCTCTGATGTTGGTATATATGTATATACATGTAATTGTTATATCCTCTTGCTGAACTGATCCCTTTATCATTATATAATGAAATTGTCTTTTTTAACTGTTTCATTGATTTAAAATTTGTTTTATCTGATATAAGTGTAGCTATTTCTGTTCACTTTTGATTTCTGATTATGTGGAATATCTTTTTTACCACTTTATTTTCAGTCTATATGTGTCTTTACAAATAAGATGAGGTTTTTTGTAAGCAGCATATAGTTGGATCATATTTTATTAGCCATTCAGCCAGTCTCTCTTTTAAGTGGAGTATTTAATCCATTTATGTTTAAGATTATTTTTTATATGTGAGGTTTTGTTTGTTATATTTTTAATTGTCTTCTCATTGTTTTATAAATTCTTTGTTTCTTTCTTTTTCTCTGACTTTCTTTGGGATTTGGTGGAATTTCGTAGTGGTGTCCTTTGAGTCCTTTTTTTTCTCTTTTGTGTGATTATTATACCAGTGAGTTTTATACTTTCATGTGTTTTCATGATGGTGAGTACTGCTTTCCATTCCAAGTTTAGGATTTCTTTCAAGATTTCTTGTAGTACTGGTTTAGTGCTGATGAATTCCCCTAGCACTTACTTATCTGGGAAAGACTATTTCTCTTTCATTTATCAAACTTAATATTGCCAAGTATAAAATTCTTGGTTGGCAGCATTTTTCCTAGCACTTTGAGTATGTCATCCCATGCTCTTGTGGCCTTTAAGGTTTCTACTGAGAAGTCTACTTGTGAGTCTGATGGGGATTATTTTATAGGTGACTAGATGCCTTTCTCATACTGATTTTAGAATTTATTCTTTCACTTTGACTTAAGAAATTCTTATTATACTGTGCTGTGATAAAGTCATTTTTGCATTGCATTTTCTTGGATATCACTAAGCTTCCCATATTGGAGTGTCTAAATCTCTTTCTAGACTTGCGAGTCTTTCTCTAGTAAATAAGCTTTCACAACTTTTAAAAATCTTTTTGGCTTCCTGGGAATACTGATAATTCCTAAGTTCAATGGCTTTATGTAGTCCCAGTGTCTTGAAGTCTTTGTTCATTATTTTAGTATTTTCTTTTTTTGTCTAACTAGATTATTTCAAAAGAACTGCCTCTAAGTTCTGAATTATTTTTCTTCTGTTTGGTGTATTCTATTTTTTTAAGATTTTGGATGTATTTTGCATTTCCTTCAATAAATGCTTTATTTCCAGGATTTCTGGGGTTTTGTTTGTTTTTTAAAGATGTCTATCTTATTGGTATACGTTTTTCATTCACATTCTGAATTGATTTTCTGAGTTCTTTGTATTGGAGTTCAGATTCTCTTGCATCTCATTAAGCTTCTTTAAAATCTATATTTTGAATTATTTACCTGGATTTTGAGGATTTTTTTTGGGTTAGGATGTATTGTTGGAGAGTCTTTGGGCTCCTTTGTGGAGAGTGCACAGTCTCCTGGGCACTCCCTAAGTTAGATTCAGTGTCTGGGAGGTTCAAGATGCACATCCATGGCCTAAAATGTACAATTACCCAGTGAGAAAGTGAACGACACAAATGCATTCACTCACCCTCTCCTTAATGGGGATTCTCTCCCAGGTTCTGGGCAGCCTTAACCATGCAAGCTACCTGTTTTCTCTCTCCTTTCTAGATTTTGGTGTTTCCTTTTCCTTTTCTGTCAAACTCCCATCTTCCTTTGGGATAATGTATTCAAAGTGTGATTCCCTACACACCGTTTTGTTTTTTCTAAGTGAATGAGGCATGCTTGAGATGCCTCTAGACAGCCATCTTGGGGGAAAAAAAATCCACATTTCTTTAAGAATAAGGATTGTATTATTTCCTATAACATGAATAACTCACCCCCAAAATGTGGAATGTCATCCTCAAGTGTGTCACTGATTTGGGTTATAGAAAATGGTTAATGGGTATATTAAAATTCCCCAAAGCGCTCTTACCATAATCCAAGCTTTTTCCTTCATTGAGCATTCTCCCGATTGTTGTAAGATTTTGTTTTGATTCCAAAACTCACAGAAGTCGATTCTGACAATTTTTGCAATCTTAGTGTTTGCTTTTGCAGTGTGACAGAGTTTTGGAGTTCTCTATTCTGTTGTTTTTTTCCTAAGGCATTCTAACTTACTTTTTAATACTGATTTTAATTTATGATTAGAATAGTCACTTCTTGCAGTGTGGACTTTTATTTCATACTACTTTTGATAGTTTTCTACTATGAAGTCCAGAATTTTACACGTAGTAAATATTAAGCAGTATTTTGTTTTTATTTTTGTTTTGAGACCGAGTCTTGATCTGTCACCCAGGCTGTAATGCAGTGGCGTGATCTCGGCTCACTGCAAGCTCCACATCCCGGGTTCACGCCATTCTCTTGCCTCAACCTCCCGAGTAGCTGGGACTATAGGCACCCGCCACCAGGCCAGGCTAATTTTTTGTATTTTAGTAGAGACGAGGTTTCACTGTGTTAGCCAGGATGGTCTCGGTCTCCTAACCTTGTGATCTGCCTGGCTCGGCCTCCCAAAGTGCTGGGATTACAGGCATGAGCCACCATGCCTGGCCTAAACAGTATTTTAAGAGTACGTGCATGAATGAATTAATAAATCATGTCCATATAAACAGGTTTTATTTTCTGCCCAAGTGACTTATTCTGCAGTATAAGAATCCTGAATGTGGCCGGGTGCGGTCGAAGGCCTGTAATCCCGAGCACTTCGGAGCCGAGAACGGGTGAGATCACGAGGTCAGGAGACGAGACCAAAAAATCCTGGCTAACACGGTGGAAACCCCGTCCCATTAAAAAAAAAATACAGAAAAAACTAGGGCCGGGAGGTGGCGGGCCGCCTGCTAGCTCTAGCTACGCGGGAGGCTGAGGCAGGAGAATGGCCGTTAAACCCGGGGAGGGCGGAGCTGCCCAGTGAGCTGAGATCGGGCCACTGCCACTCCAGCCTGGGACCCGACATAGCAAGACTTCCGTCTCAAAAAAAAAAAAAAAAAAAGTCTGGAGTAAGACAATTTTCCTGTGATACTTAAAGCATATATGACTTTATAGTCACATGGAATTTTCCTTTGCTCAATTGTTAGTGAAAGATCGAAAACATACCACACTATTTATATTTTTATAATATCATTTTTACACACAGAATAGTTTTTAATTTAATCATCTCATAATTTCCTCAAATCTAAAATAAACAATATTTTATCCCTTCCCAATTAGTTTTATTTTCTGCCTGAATTATCCAGATAAGGATTGGAAAGTAGCGACCTATTAGTTTGCAGTCTTAAATTCACTTGGGAGTTGAGCAATCCTTTTGCAATAAACTTTGGTTTAAAAATTTTTAATTGACTGTGATAATGTGAAATAGTAACAGAAATATTACCCTTGGGAATGATATTTCTTCCACAGTGCTAGTGACTGACCTGATGTAGTTCATGGATTTTCCATGGTTGATGTAGTTGAGTAAGGGCTATTCCCTTACAAGCAGATCCAGGGTTGAGACTGACAAACTTAGAGTGATACCTTTTTTTTTTTTTTTTTTTTTTGAGACGGAGTCTCACTCTGTTGCCCAGGCTGAAGTGCAGTGGTGCCATCTCAGCTCACTGCAACCTGTACTTCCCGGGGTTGAAGCGATTCTTGGGCCTCAGCTTCCAGAGTAGCTGGGATTACAGGCATGCACCAACACATCTGGCTAATTTTTGTATTTTTAGTAGAAATGGGGTTTCACCATGTAGGCCAGGCTGGTCTTGAACTCCTGACCTCAGGTGATCCATCCACGTTGGCCTCCCAAAGTGCTGGACTTACAGGCATGAGCAACCGTGCCTGGCAGAATAATACATTCTGAAAGACCACTTCCATACTTTATAACGAAAGTCTAACAAACATCTATATAAAAACAGAGTTTTTAAAATGCTGAAAGTGGTATTGTTTAATGCCCTGCATTTATTTTCATGGAAATACTATTTTAGAATACTCATATGTGCCAGGAAAATTCCTTGATACTTTTTAGTAATTATTTATTGCAATATAATGCTAACACCCTAAATTAGGTACAATGTCACCATCTTAGGGAGACTAAGGATCAGAGATGTAAAGGAATTTATAGGAAGATAGCAACTGTAGAGGACCACCGCTCTAATTGCCCCTTCAGGAGAAATCTCACCATGAAGAAATTGGTCAGCACTGGGCTGACCATCTCCAATTACAGTGCCTTTAGAATTCCTCCAGGAGTGTAGCTGGAGATATGCTCTGCTCAGGCAGTGTCAGCCAATGTTCAAATACAGTAGAACACCAGGGTTTGCTCGAGGAAGGATTCCTCTACTGGCAATCTTTGCTTTAGAGCTTGCTCTTGGGTGCTCGACTTTCTCAGATTTGTACCACAGTCTGAGTCTCCTTCTTCCCAGCTGTCTTCTCTTTCTTCCACTGGTATCAGACCTCATCCACAGCCTGAAAGCTCTTCCTGCCCACTCTTACTCCTTCTACTGTTACCTTTCACAGACATTACTCCAAATAAATATCTTCTGCTGCAAACTCTGTTTTGGCATTTTCTTTCTAGAAGATTCAAACTTACATGGGCAGAAAGAATAATATATGAAAAACAAGGAAGAGTTAGTTACCTATTTGGGGTAGATGTAGTGGCTATTAAGCATACCTAGGTTTTCATTCTATTTCTCCCAGTTAGCAGTTTAGTCCTTTTGCACTTTAATATTCTTTTTGTAAAAGGAGGGCAATTACATCTACATTGGTTGTTGTAAATTTCTTGAATGATGTTGTAAAACCTGGCCCTTAGTAGTCTCTCAAAAATGGTAAATATTACCATTTTTGTTTACCATTATTATTGTTAAGAAAGAATATTGTATTGTAAATATTTTAAAATAAAATATAAATAATAATATATATATT
>NW_016813861.1:77856-96406 GCF_001698545.2 Rhinopithecus bieti | reverse complement strand
AAATATTACCATTTTTGTTTACCATTATTATTGTTAAGAAAGAATATTGTATTGTAAATATTTTAAAATAAAATATAAATAATAATATATATATTTAAGGATTGATTCTAGTTTTAAAATTTAAACATTTCTTCCCCCACAAACTATGTCTTTTCTATGCTCCACACCTCTTCCCAAAATGAGTCTAATTAATGATTTAGACTTTATATTTCTTAACAGATTATTATTTTCCAGATGAGACATTGAGTTTATATTGCCACACAATGTTTGAATTGGTGATATACCGTAATGATATTCAACTATCTGCATAGTAATTAATAATACCTGCCAACAATTAGTAACATAGCTCTAAATGTCTGAAAATGGCACCACACACATTCTCTGGTCAATTATCTTCTAAAAGGATTAGTCAAAGAGGATATATGGTTTGACAGTAAAATGCTTAGACCCAAAATGAAAAAGTTTACTATCAAGTTGAAGTCATCTCCTTCACTAACTATGATTTGGGGCAATCATTAACTCACACAAAACTTTAGCTTCCTTATTTATAAAATGAAGAAATTAGGACAGTTTATTTCTAAAGTCTGATTCAGCTATATAATCTAAATACTGATTATAAATAGTTCCCTAGAATTTATAATTTAAGACCACAGGTTATACCATAATATCCCTAGATGTTCAATATTGTAGGATTTTTATGATGTGTGATGAGGATTAATTAATTAATTAATTTTATTTTTTTTGCGATGGAGTTTTGCTCTTGTTGCCCAGGCTGGAGTACAAGGCTCTCGGCTCACTGCAACCTCTGCCTCCTGGGTTCAAGCAATTCTCCTGCCTCAGCCTCCCAAGTAGCTGGGATTACAGGTGCCTGTCACCACACCTGGCTAATTTTTGTATTTTTACTAGAGACAGGGTTTCATCACGTTGGCCAGGCTTGTCTAGAACTCCTGATCTTAGGTGATCTGCCCGCCTCGGCCTCTCAAAGTGCTGGGATTACAGGTGTGAGCCTCTGTGCCTGGCCTCTGAGGATGAATTTTTAAGAAGAGGAAATAGTCAACTGGATCACTATTTGGTAATAGTTTAATAAATTATGTGAGACAATCAGTCCTTGGATTGTTCATTTGATCTTATTTATTTCTAAAAGATTAATACAATAGGGATACACATTAGAACTAATAGAATTTTTTTTTAATTTCACCAGAAATTATTTTCAAAGGAACCAAGCAAAATTTTTCTACAGACCCTCTCCTGAATACAGAATATCAGGAGAAACATGCACAAATGTATTCTGCTAAAGATGTGAAAAAACTTAGAAATATAAAACTCAGGATATTTTCTGTGCTACGTCTACAATAGAAGCTATGCCAGAGTTTCCAGATTATGAGTTGGTGTCATTAGGAGGAATATGTTTAAGATTTATGTGTAATAATGTCATCCAAAGCAATGTAGGTTCAGAATCTTACCCAAACGGAAGAGATTGCATTTGGCTTCTAGATCAATGATAGGCATGACATTAAAAGCCCGTAGTTAACATCAATAAGTAAGAGTGGGTCACTGGTAATTAAGAATGGAAATGCCACCATCTCCAGCAATTGAAATCTCATTGCGAATGATCTGAATTCAGGCGCGGTGGCTCAAGTCTGTAATCCCAGCACTTTGGGAGGCCGAGACCGGCGGATCACGAGGTCAGGAGATAGAGACCATCCTGGCTAACACGGTGAAACTCCGTCTCTACTAAAAAATACAAAACTAGCCGGGCGAGGTGGCAGGCGCCTGTAGTCCCAGCCACTCGGGAGGCTGAGGCAGGAGAATGGCGTGAATCCAGGAGGTGGAGCTTGCAGTGAGCTGAGATCCGACCACTGCACTCCAGCCTGGTCGACAGAGTGAGACTCCGTCTCAAAAAAAAAAAAAAAAAAAAAAAAAAAAAAAAGAAAAGAAAACCCAGAGGGGGTAAATATAAAACCAGTTGGCTAAAGACAGGTATGATTCAGTTGAGTACAGTGGTTACTCATATAGGTTCTACTGTGAACAGCACTGTGATAAACTCTGTAGATCTAAAAATGAATAAGATATGGTCCCTCCCATCAAGAAATAATGATTTAGTAGAAACATAAAGTTTAGTCTCACAGTATTAATGGGCCATTGATGCAAGTTACTATTTCTTAGTGAATAAATAGGACAAACCAAGAGTGTTAAATTTGAGCAAAGATGCAAATTATTTAGTGAGTCAGTAACTATAATGTCCCAGAGACAAAGGTAGGGAGACAGACATCATAACATCAATATTAACATTATCAGACAAAAGCAACTGTATCTGCTCATCTAAGGATTTGTTCTATGTGACAATGACTGTTTTGCATGTTGGTTGGCACTTAATCTTTCACAGCACCAAAAGTTGAATCATCTTAGGATGAAAGAAACGCTAGTAAAATAAACAGAATTTTTCTCTCCAATTGTCTTTCTCTTTCTCTCTCTTTCACACATACACACACCTCAAATGGTACGGACTCTTCTTAATTACTTATACTGTGGTGGTAAAAATCAATGCAGAGCTCTATTTGGAGAATGACTATTTCCGATGACAATGATGGTTAAATAGAATGCTGTAATTGCCAATGCTTTTAGAATATCTGGGGCAATTGGGAAGCCTCTTAACTGGATTAAATGAGAATAAAGATAGCCAGCAATATTTGATGCTTAAATTATAAATTTGATTTAAACATGATGGAATATTTTAGATAATAAAGTAATAAACTCTATTCTTCATAAATCCTATTGGCATAAGAAAGTTAATAGAATGACAGGAATATGACACTATTGATGCCATTTCAATGTAACTGTCCCTAAAAATGCTTTGGAAACAAGACAGTGTTTAGGAAGTATAAGAAATCTGTATATAAGCCAAAGGTGCTGAGATTCAATGTATCATTTTTTTTTTCTTTTCTGTGAGCTAACAGCAGCTATCCCTTCCAAGATCTATACAATACTTGATTACTAGAAATAGTAGCATGTGGCTTGTTAGCAATAGTAATTTCTCACAGTTGCTGAGTGCTCACTATGTGCAGGCCCTGGGTTCACTCTTCCTGCTTTGCCTTACCTCACTCAGTTCTCATAACATCACAATGAAATATGTTCTTTCATTATTTCCATTTTATGTGTATGGCAACTGAGACTGTCAACCCATTTTCAGGTCATTCTGACTCTAGAACTTGCTTCTCTTGTCTTACAGACCTCAGTTGTAACACAGAAGCTACAATCATATATACAATCCTTATTTCACCTATTTGTAAATAAAATTGCTTTTTATGCCAAGGCTCACATATATGTCTGTTTTGTTGCTTTACTCTGGGGCTGTGTTATGGGTGCATGCTTTGTTTTCCAAGCAGAATTGACCTCTTTGGTCTGCACCAGTCATTCAATATTACTTAAGGCAATTTGCTGTCAGCAAGTCTACATATCTTTACATTTCTTATAGATGCAATGCCTGTTTTTTTAAGTAATATTTATTGATGTTATTCTAAATACTCCCTGCTTTGGGGCAGTAACATTATACATACATTCCATGACAAACATGCTTTGTAAATACATAGTTGCCTGTTTTTCTGGTTCTTTGTAGACAGTCTTTCCAAAGGTAAAATTCAAAAGCTCTTAATCAATATCCCCTCCAGAAAAAAAAAAAAAAATGAAAGGCAAATAAGGATGATGATGCTGTTTGTTAAATGTGAAATATCTTCCAATTATGTTTGTGACACTCTACTTAATTCTACCTGCAAAGACTAGGAATCAATTATTTAGTGCAAAACATTTAAATCTAGTATCAGCATCTGGATCACGGATCTCAGTACCATTACAATAAGTTGGATACTTTCCAATCTAGTCATTAGACTGTGAGTCTTTTTATGTGTTGGTGTCCAGATCTCTATGGGTATCCATAAAATATGTTCTTGCTGGTAATCTATGCCTGCTGTTTATCCACAACTTTGTAGCACACAGGATTTCGAAATTATTTAAGGTGTCTGTATCTCCATTTCTTTATCTGTAAAGGAAAGGGGCTGGGTCAGATAACCCATGATATCCATGCCAGAACTAAAACATATTGATTCTGTAGCTAAGAATGGTGATTTACAGGAACTACTGTGCAGTTTAAAGCAACTGCTATCACATTGAAAACACTCATTTATTCTTCCATTTTCTATAAATCATACTTTCACAGATACTAGAAAAATTATTACCATCATTGCTGATAGGAAATTCTAAATTCCTACTTGCCCTGGAATTATTAGGTAGCTCATTCCTTTATGCTCTGTTATTTTAGCACAAGACCAGAGAACAGAGGTTTCTGGCAAATCAGGATGTGATCATGAGATAAGATTCATGAGTATGAAAAGCCAACACATTGAGGTTGAAGAGCGGAGAAGTAGAAAGAGTCTTTGATGACAATAGTGAGCAGCAAAAGCAAGACAAGCAAATTCCTTTCTCTGGGTATTCTGTTATGAGAGAAAATAGATTTTATTTGTGCAAGGCAGTTGCTTAGGTTTTTCTATTACTTGAAGCTAAATACACTCCAGCTAATCAAAGTTTAGAGTTACCCACCTTTTAGGATTAGATGAAGTTTAAGAACTATGAAATCTATTTGCTAATTGACACTGAGCTATGGTGTTATTTCAGCCTTTTAATGTTTTCTTGTGATTGATGAGATATTTGTATTAAGTGCTTCAGTTTTATGCATTTGTTTGTATTATTTTTTCTTTTTCACTTAGTGAGTTAGCAGCTATCATGGATAAATTCCTGCATTTAGAATTTAATAGAAATCTTTTTCTGTTGGGAGACATTCCTTGATATCATTTGTTATTTATTTTCAATTATCTCCAGGTTTACCTCTTTCACTGTTTACAGATTATGACAAATGATCAGCAATCCCAAGTTATTTACTTGATGTGAACATTTCCAAGAGCAAAATATTTCAATACTACCATCCTGGATTATCAAATCAAAGTACTGAAAGTACTTCAAACAAAACAGAAGCATAGTTTACTGACATCTTCCAAGTCCCTTGTTGAATCCCAGAGGATAAAAATAAGTCTATTTATATATAAGGAGAATAATATTTAATCTCATCCCCATCTCATCTTTTGAGAATAATATGTTAGCCATCTGAGATACTTTTGAGATATCAAATGAATTGCATAGCATTAAAAATGACTGATTAACTTTGTCAAAATGCTAGAACTGGCTTATGAATCTTTACCTTTCATCATGTTTTCACAGGAATATTTAAAATGCTTTTCTGTAGAAATGAATACTTTGCAACTTACACAGTCACTTGAAACCAACTCAAGAATTCTAAGAGGCCTTCAGGAATTGATTCTAGGGCAACCTCATCCAATCTTATGAACTCTTCAATTACACACCCTATGTCCAGTGTATATTCATTAGTTGGTTGAATATAGATCTGCTGATATAAAACTTTTTACACATAGAATATAGATCTGGTAATAGATAACTCTGTGCACATTTGTTTCTTGCACAAGTATAATTAATTGAAAGTTCTCACGCTTGAGCTGATATCTGTCTCATGTAATTATACCCATTGGTACTATCATTAAATCCATATTTCAACATTTGTTTACACAATATCTTGAGTCTTCAAATCCTTTACTGAAGCAAAAATATATTACATATCAATTGCCTTTAAACAATTTAACAAGGCAGTCCCTTTTTCAGAAAGTGTTCACCTGGGTATCTGCCATTACTTGAGTTGAGCAAATTCATGTGGTCTTCTAGTAATTGTTATTCACTTTTTCTATACTCATAAATCATCTCTTTAAGTTGTCTACTTAGTTTCTTGCCTGGACCAGGATCAGTGTCAAATAAGTATGTGTCAAGATTACTCAATACCTTGCAACATATAAAAGGGTTATCAAATGCAACAGTTCCATAAAACTCATTTTCTTTAAAAAAAAAATAAGACTTTTAATTATTTAAAAGTACATGACTTAGAATCTTAAAAGTAACTTACAGTAAGACTTTACCAATTTTGTTAATTTTGTTAAAAGAAAATGGACTTGAAACAGTTAATTTAACCAATAATTTGGAAATTGTAGGAAAACAAAATATACTTATTTTGTATGTACAATGTACATATTTTACTATTAAATGTTACATTTAATAGTAAAATCAATTCCATTTGATTGATTCTCACAATATGCTTTTGTTTATGTTTTTTGCCAATCTAGTGCATTTGTGGGTAATCTATGGTTGCAAAAAATGAAATAATATAACCTGCACATTAATGTTAGCTGGTATTTAAATTTACATGAAAAGTAAGATTTTGTGAAAAAATATATATATGTCAGAACTTCACTCATTCATTAGTGGTATGAGAAACTTTTTTACTTAAGTAGAAAATAGTTTTTGAATACTGGGGCAACCTCATCCAATCTCATGAAACCTTTAGTTATACACATATGTCTAGTCTACATTTATCAGTTGGTTGAATGTAGATCTGCTGGATAGTTAACTTTATACGCATAGAATATAGATCTGGAAGTAGATAACTCGCTACACATCTATTTCTTGCACAAGTCTAATTAACTGAAAGTTTTCGTTGTTGAGCTGATAGAGTATATTTCCTTAAATTTTTTGTGTTAGTCACAACACACTGCTAGTCACTTCTACTAAGTTTTTTCTGTATTAAACATTTTTATCTATCACGTTCTTAAGTCTAGAATACAAAAGTTATAACCTAAGAATTTATAGATTTTCACAGAGTTAATACTGTAACTATTAGCCATTTCATGCTACCAATATTACATTGCCAAACATGGATTGGAAAGAGATGTGCAGTAATCCACTATTATATTGTATTTCCACTATACTAATACAATAAACATAACCTCAAGAACATAAAATAAGTAGAAAGTCATGAGTTTTGAGTAATTATTATCTGTTTTAAATATAATTTATTTAATTTTATATATATAAAATTTAATTTTTACTGATGGCCATATTTAACAATGGGGCTCGCAATATTCCTGAAAATTTAACGATGGGTTCTTACAATGCAATACAAGCCAGTTCACACGCACCACTAAATGTAGCACAAGGTGAGGCATAATAAGAACACTCTGGATGTATAGATGCTCTTAAAAGTTTTGCCTTTCCCCAAGAGTAAACAGAAGCTATTGGAAATCATTGCAGAGGCCTGTTAGGAATGTGAACGCAAGTGTTAGATGTTCTGCCTGTGCTGCTCAGTTGTGGTGTGTCCATAAGCAAGTTTCTTAGCCTCTTTGTGTTCCAGCCTTCTCAGCTGTAAAATGAAAATAATAATGATGAAAATGATATGTATCTCACATATGAAATGAGGTAACATACATAAAATTCTTAGAGCAAGGCCTAGAACACAGTAAATACTTAATATATGTTAACGATATTATAATAGAATGTTAAGATAGAATATAATATGATCAGATTTACAGTTTAAAAGATCACTCTGCTTGTTGTATGGAGTACTCAACTGTGGTACTCAACTATAGTAGAAAATGAAATTAAATATATATTGTCACTCTAGGGAGGTTCTTGGATTCAGTTGATGATAATAGAGACACAGCCAACTACATAAATTTTGAAAGACATCAAAAAGAAAGAACAGTGGACATGTCAAGCACAACTGCAAGGTTTTTAAATTAGGCAATCAATAGATTTCTCCTTCACTTAGAAAGAAAATAGTGAAAGGAATTACTTTAGAGCCAGGTGAGAGATCGTTAGTTTGGTTTTGGAATTTTATATATAGGAAGTGCAGTTAAGACTTTCAGGACATGTGGAATAGATCGAGGAGAGTTCTGGGCTGTAAATACATTTTGGAGTTATTGACATAAAAAGGAAGACAGTTAAAGACACAAGGGTAAATGTTGCTGGCAAGATGGCCAAATAGGAACAGCTCTGGTCTGCAGCTCCCAGCAAGATTGATGCAGAAGGTGGGTGATTTCTGCATTTCCAACTGAGGTACCTGGTTCATCTCACTGGGACTGGTTGGACAGTGGGTGCAGCCCACGGAGGGCGAGCCGAAGCAGGTTGGGGTGTTGTCTCACCCAGGAAGCCTGAGAGATTGGGGAATTTTCTCTCCTACCCAAGAGAAGCCATGAGGGACTGAGCCTGAAGAACTCTGGCACAGATAATGCACTTGTCCCATGGTCTTCACAACCCACAAACCAGGAGATTCCCTCTGGTGCCTACCCCTCCAGGGCCCTGGGTTTCAAGCACAAAACTGGGCAGCAATTTGGGCAGACACCAAGCTAGCTGTAGTAGTTCTTTTTTCCATACCCCAGTGGCTCCTGGAAGGCCAGCAAGACAGAACCATTCACTCCCCTAGAAAGGGGTGCTGGAGCCAGGGAGTCAAATGGTCTGGCTCGGTGGGTCCCACCCCTACGGAGCCCAGCAAACTAATATCCACTGGCTTGAAATTCTCATTCCCAGCACAGTGGCAGTCTGAGATCGACCTGGGACACTGGAGCTTGGTGGGGGTAGGGGCATGCGCCATTGCTAAGGCTTGAGTAGGTGGTTTTATATGCACAGTGTAAAAACAAGGCCACTGGGAAGTTTGAACTGGGCAGATCCCACTGCAGCTTAGCAATGCTGCTGTGGCCAGGCTGCCAGATTTCTCTTCTCTGGGCAAGGCATCTCTGAAAAAAAGGCAGAAGCACCAGTCAGGGACTTATAGATACAACCCCCATCTCCCTGGGACAGAGCACCTAGGGAAAGGGGTGGCTGTGGGCACAGCTCCAGCAGACTTAAATGACCCTGCCTGATGTCTCTAAAGAGAGCAGCAGACCTCCTGGCACAGCATTCAACCTCTGCTAAGGGTCAGACTGCCTCCTCAAGTGGGTACCTGACCCCTGTGTATCCTGACTTGGAGACACCTCCCGGTAGGAGCTGACAGACAACTCATACAGGAGAGCTCTGGCTGGCATCTGGCAGGTGCCCCTCTGGTACGAAGCTTCCAGAGAAAAGATCAGGCAGCAATCTTTGCTGTTCTGCAACCACTGCTGGTGATACCCAGGCAAATAGGGTCAAGAGTAGACCTCCATCAAACTCCAGCAAACTGGCAGCAGAGGGGCCTGACTGTCAGAAGGAAAACTAACAAACAGAAAGGAATAGCACATCCACTCAAAGACCCCATCCAAAGGTCATCAGGTTCAAAGACCAAAGGTAGATAAATCCACAAAGATGGGGAGAAAGAAGCCCAAAAAGGCTGAAAATTCCAAAAACCAGAATACCTCTTGTTCTCCAAAGGATCACAACTCCTAGCCAGCAAGGGAGCAAAACTGGACAAAGAATGAGTTTGACAAATTGACAGAAGTAGGCTTCAGAAGGTGGGTAATAACAAACTCCTCTGAGCTAAAGGAGCATGTTCTAAATCAATGCAAGAAAGATAAGAACCTTGAAAAAAAGTTAGATGAATTGCTAACTAGAATAACCAGTGTAGAGAAGAACATGGAATGGAATGGAGAAATGGAATGTAGCTGAAAAACACAGCACAAGAACTTCGTGAAGCATACACAAGTCTCAACAGTTGAATTGATCAAGCAGAAGAAAAGGTATCAGTGATTGAAGATCAACTTAATGAAATAAAGAAAAAAGACAAGATTAGAGAGTAAAGAATAAAAAGGAATGAACAAAGCCTATAAGAAATATGGGACTATGTGATAAGAACAAATCTAGGTTTGATGTACCTCAAAGTGACGAGGAGAATGAAACCAAGTTGGAAAACACTCCTCAGGATATTATCCAGGAGAACTTCCACAACCTAGCAAGGCAGGCCAACATTCAGATTCAGGAAACACAGAGAACACTACAAAGATACAACTCGAGAAGAGCAACCTGAAGACACATAACTGTCAGATTCACCAAAGTTGAAATGAAGGAAAAAATGTAGAGGGCAGCCAGAGAGAAAGGTCAGGTTACCCACAAAAGGAAGCCCATCAGACTAATAGCAGATCTCTCAGCAGAAACCCTACAAACCAGAAGAGAGTGGGGGCCAATATTCGACATTCTTAAATAAAAGAATTTGCAACCCAGAATTTCACACCCAGCCAAACTAAGCTTCATAAGTGAAGGAGAAATAAAATCCTTTACAGACAAGCAAATGCTGAGAGATTTTTTGTCGCCACCAGGCCTGCCTTACAAGAGCTCCTGAAGGAAGCACTAAACATGGAAAGAAACAACTGGTACCAGCCACTGCAAAAACATACCAAATTGTAAAGAACATTGACACTATCAAGAAACTGTATCAACTAACAGGCAAAACAACCAGCTAGCATCATAATGACAGGATCAAATTCACATGTAACAATATTGACCTTAAATGTAAATGGGCTAAACACCCCAATTAAAAGACACACACTGGCAAATGGGATAGAGTCAAGACCCATCAGTGTGCTGTATTCAGGAGACACATCTCACATGGAAAGACACATCGAGGCTCAAAATAAAGGGATGGAGGAATATTTACCAAGCAAATGGAAAGCAAAAGCAGGAGTTTCAATCCTAATCTCTGATAAAACAGATTTTAAGTCAACAAAGATCAAAAGAGACATCGGAGGGCATTACATAATGGTAAAAAAATCAATGCAGCAAGAAAAGCTAACTGTCTTAAATGTATATGCACCTAATACAGGAGCACCCAGATTCATAAAGCAAGTTCTTAGAGACCTACAAAGAGACTTAGACTTCCACACAATAATACTGGGAGACTTTAACACCCCACTGTCAATATTAGACAGATCAATAAGACAGAAAATTAACAAAGATATTTAGGACTTGAACTCATCTCTAGACCCAGTGGACCTAATAGACATCTACAGAACTCTCCACCCCAAATCAACAGAATGTACGTTCTTCTCAGCACCTCATCCACTTATTCTAAAATTGACCACATAATTGGAAGTAAAACACTCTTCAGCAAATGCAAAAGAACAGAAATCATAACAAACAGTCTCTCAGAACACAGTGCAATCAAATTAGAACTCAGGATTAAGAAACTCACTCAAAACTGCAAAACTACATGGAAACTGAGCAACCTGCTCCTGAATGACTATTGGTTAAATAATGAAATGAAGGCACAAATAAAGATGTTCTTTGAAACCAATAAGAATGATGACACAACTTACCAAAATCTCTGGGACACATTTAAAGCAGTGTGTAGAGGGAAATTTATAGCAATAAATGCCCACAGGAGAAAGCAGGAAAGATCTAAAATTGACACCCTCACATCAAAATTAAAAGAACTAGGGAAGCAAGAGGAAACAAATTCAGAATCTAGGAGAAGACAAGAAATAATTAAGATCAGAGCAGAACTGAAGGAGGTAGAGACATGAAAAACCCTTCAAAAAATCAGTGAATCCAGGAACTGGTTTTTTGAAAAGATCAACAAAATAGATAGACCACTAGCCAGACTAATAAAGAAGTAAAGAGAGAAGAATAAAATAGATGCCATAAAAAATGATAAAGGGGATATCACCACCAATCCCACAGAAATACAAACTACCACCAGAGAATACTATAAACACCTCTATGCAAATAAACTAGAAAATCTAGAAGAAATGGATAAATTCCTGGACACATACACCCTCCCAAGTCTAAACCAGGAAGAAATCAAATCTCTGAATAAACCAATAACAAGTTCTGAAATTGAGGCAGTAATTAATAGCCTACCAAACAAAAAAAAAGCCCAGGACCAGATGGATTCACAGCCGAATTCTACCACAGGTACAACGAGGAGCTGGTACCATTCCTTCTGAAACTATTGCAAAAAACAGAAAAAGAGGGAATCCTCCCTAACTCATTTCATGAGGCCAGCATCATCCTGATACCAAAACCTGGCAGAGACACAACAAAAAAAGAAAATTTTAGACCAATATCCCTGATGAACATCTATGTGAAAATCCTCAATAAAATACTGGCAAACTGAATCCAGCAGCACATCAAAAAGCTTATCCACCACAATCAAGTCAGCTTCATCCCTGGGATGCAAGGCTGGTTCAACATATACAAATCAATAAATGTTATCAATCACATAAACAGAACCAATGACAAAAACCACATGATTATCTAAATAGAGGCAGAAAAGGCCTTCCACAACATTCTACACCCCTGCATGCTAAAAACTCTCAATAAACTAGGTATCGATGGAATGTATCTCAAAATAGTAAGAGCTATTTATGACAAACCCACAGCCAATATCATACTGAATGGGCAAAAACTGGAAGCATTCCCTTTGAAAACCGGCACAAGACTCACCACTCCTATTCAACATAGTATTGGAAGTTCTGGCCAGGGCAATCAGGCAAGAGAAAGAAATAAAGGGTATTCAAATGGGAAGAGAGGAAGTCAAATTATCTGTTTGCAGATGACATGATTGTTTATTTAGAAAACCCCTTTGTCTCAGTCCAAAATCTCCTTGATAAACAACTTCAGCAAAGTCTCAGGATATAAAATCAATGTGCAAAAATCATAAGCATTCCTATTCACCAATAACAGACAAACAGAGAGCCAAATCATTAGTGAACTCCCATTCACAATTTCAACAAAGAGAATAAAATACCTAGGAATACAATTTACAAGGAATATGAAGGACCTCTTCAAGGAGAACTACAAACCACTGCTCAGTGAAATAAGAGAGGACACAAACAAATGGAAGAACATACCATGCTCATGGATAGGAAGAATCAATATCGTGAAAATGGCCATACTGCCCAAGGTTATTTATAGATTCAATGCCATCCCCATCAAGCTACCAATGAGTTTCTTCACAGAATTGGAAAAAACTGCTTTAAAGTTCATATGGAACCAAAAAAGAGCCCGCATTGCCAAGACAATCCTAAGTCAAAAGGACAAAGCTGGAGGCGTCACGCTACCTGACTTCAAACTATACTACAAGGCTACAGTAACCAAAACAGCATGGTACTGGTACCAAAACAGAGATATAGACCAATGGAACAGAACAGAGTCCTCAGAAATAATACCACACATCTACAGCCATCTGATCTTTGACAAACCTGAGAGAAACAAGAAATGGGGAAAGGATTCCCTATTTAATAAATGGTGCTGGGAAAATTGGCTAGCCATAAGTAGAAAGCTGAAACTGGATCCTTTCCTTACTCCTTATACGAAGATTAATTCAAGATGGATTAGAGACTTAAATGTTAGACCTAATACCATAAAAACCCTAGAAGAAAATCTAGGTAGTACCATTCAGGACATAGGCATGGGCAAAGACTTCATGTCTAAAACACCAAAAGCAATGACAACAAAAGCCAAAATTGACAAATGGGATCTAATTAAACTAAAGAGCTTCTGCACAGCAAAAGAAACTACCATCAGAGTGAACAGGCAACCTACAGAATGGGAGAAAATTTTTGCAATCTATCCATCTGACAAAGGGCTAATATCCAGAATCTATAAAGAACATAAGCAGATTTACAAGAAAAAAACAACCCCATCAAAAAGTGGGCAAAGGATATGAACAAGCACTTCTCACAAGAAGACATTTATGCAGCCAACAGACATATGAAAAAAAGCTCATCATCACTGGTCATTAGAGAAATGCAAATCAAAACCACAATGAGATACTATCTCATGCCAGTTAGAATGGCAATCATTAAAAAGTCAGGAAACAACAGATGCTGGAGAGGATGTGGAGAAATAGGAATGCTTTTACACTGTTGGTGGGAGTGTAAATTAGTTCAACCATTGTGGAACACAGTGTGGTGATTCCTCAAGGATCTAGAATTAGAAATACCATTTGACCCAGGAATCCCTTTACTGGGCATATACCCAAAAGATTGTAAATCATTCTACTAAAAGACACATGCACACATATGTTTATTGCAGCACTATTCACAATAGAAAAGACTTGGAACCAACCCAAATGTCAATCAATAATAGACTGGATAAAGAAAACGTGGCACATACACACCATGGAATACTATGCAGCCATAAAAAGGAATGAGTTCATGTCTTTTGCAGGGACATGGATGAAGCTGGAAACCATCATTCTCAGCAAACTATCACGAGGACAGAAAGCCAAACACTGCATGTTCTCACTCATAAGTGAACAATGAGAGCACATGGGCATAGGGAGAGGAACATCACACACCAGGGCCTGTTGGTGGGTGGGGAGCTAGGGGAGGGATAACATTAGGAGAAATACCTAGTGTAGGTGAGGGGTTGATGGGTGCAGCAAACCACCATGGCACGTGTATACCTATGTAACAAAACTGCTCAGTCTGCATATGTACCCCAGAACTTAAAGTATAATAAAAAATATATTGCCTTTCAGTAGATTAGAGTATGTGGTAGAAACAGCATGCCTTGTCTGAGGAGTGTTAATGCTGAAAGGTTGTACTGAAGAAAAAATGTCAGAGAAAACCAGTTATTCAAGGCAGAGATTATTATCTCCATTTCACTGATAAGAAAACTGAGGTTCACTTGTAGATTTTAAGTAAATTTGTCTGAAGTCATATAGTTATAATGGAACTGGGAGCTTCATATAGTGGAGCTGGGATTAGCTCATTTTTAACCTGTTCTTGGTCTATATGCCACACTTTACTGAGTGTCTTGCTATCAACTTCAGCCTTTTCATTAAATGTCATGTGTCCAGTACCCAGTGATTGGTAGTTTCTTCTTCCTTCATTCTCTTTCTGCACTGGAAGATCCATCAGTGTCCAACTGAGTTTCTTATTCTGCAATATAGGAAAGAAAGGGAGAGAGACAGAGGTGGAGAAACAAAGAGAGACAGACAGAGAGAGAGAGATAAAGACAGAGAAATAGAGAGACAGTGAGACAGTGAGAGAAAGGGGGAAAGAGAGGAAGAGCTGGGGAAAGACTTATGAAGATCCTTTTCTGCTGAAGTAATTTGTCTAGCTTGGTAATAATGGTCCTATGAGAGTCTCTAAGGCATTCTGAGCGACTGTGCTTTGTTTACAATGTCTTAGGGAGGAAAGAAAATCTATTTAGATGCGAGTGGTGCCAAGTGAGAAGGGAAACAGAGGGAACACATCATTAACCTCCACGTATTTAAATATGAACTGACATGACCATACATCTTCCAAAGGAAAGCCAAAGAAAGAAGAAGTGTGAGGATGTGAATTTAGAAGTGAGGGGCTGAGCAGGGCTGAAGGGAGGTGCTCATTTTCCCCTGCTGGTGCTATTCATACTAGTCAGTAGTCAGGGCTTCACTTTCAAGCATCTCTGACCTCAAGCTAGAATTCAAAATCAAATTATATAAATAGTGTCTAAGGAACCACAAAACATCCAACAACAGGTCAATAAAATGTATACTTTTTAAGTACTGTGTCAAAGGTATGCATGCAAATCTGTATCATAAAGAATAGAAAAAACAAGTAAATATTAAAATTCCAGTTTAAAAAATCTCACTCAAAAGTGAATAAACAAAGCACTCAGATGAATCTGCAACATTCAATTTTATAAGTGCTGCATGGTTGAAAAAGGCATTAATTGCTCATTCTAACTCTAAGGCCCCAACAGTTTAGCCCTTTTACAGTAGGGGGAAAAAATCCAACGACCCCAGAATATTTCATATTCAACTCAGGAGATACTCATCTAAGGATGCTGCTGAAGTGTTGAAATACTAGGAGCATTTTCATCTGGCATACAGGTATATTTCAGACAATGCCGAGGAGCTAGATTGATTAAAAACACATGAGGGATAAATTTAATTTTGGATTATTATTATTCAGCATTTGTATAGGATTTACCTTTTAAAGATATTTAAATTGTTTCAATATATTCACAACCTTCCTGTTCATAGACTAGCATTAGCCTCACTTTTTAAATAAGAAATTTATGTTACCTTACCTTCTAAATAAGGAAACTGCGGCAGAAAGTTAAGTGGTGGCTTAAAGTCTGCTCATAGAAACACTTTTCCTTTAGTTGAGGGCTAATTCATTTGAAGTGAATTACCTATTCTCAGGAGCCCCATGATGGTCCTAGCAAGGGTAATTTATTTCCAAGAAGGGAGTTCTTTGCTTTTAAGAGGAAACATTTTTACTTATTGTATTGTAGAATTGTGTCTGTTACTAATATAATAAGAAATACATATCGTGACTACACTAACATTAAGCCAAATACTGTGTTCTGTTTTTTCCTACCAGATGTTTTATGGCATGTAAGTGTGTTAAGGAAGATTGATAAACCTAATAAACTTACATATAAACCTATCAGTGAAGGATTATAGAGAGGAAATTCTACTTTGGTTTGGAATACTTGCAAGGATTCTGACAAAGGTTTTGCTCTACTGTAGTTCATTGCCATTTTTAAGAGAACTATTTTTATCCTACGCTTTGCAGCACTTAGGTTTACACTAAGAAGAGAATATGCAAAGGTTTTAACCAAATTTTGTCACTAACTCAGCTGTAAAGTATTTTGTACCTCAGGTTTTTGCATCTTTAGAAATGGAAATATAATTGATTAGGTGCCAATCAGTTTTATTTAATCTGATTTGATTCCTTAAGAAAAGGGTTAAATTTTAGAAATTTAAATTGTTTTTATTAAAGAGGGAAAAGGAAGCTAAATTATTTTCCATTGTAGCTATGTAATTAATTTAGCTGCTGAAAGGTGAAGGCACGGTTTACAGGGAGAATTTGTAGTAGAAAAGAGAAAATCAGAGATAAAAGAGTTATAATCTAGAAAATGGGAAAAAAGGATATAGATTGACTATTACCAAAATAGCAACTTAGACCTGTTCTTTTTTTCAAACTATAGAAGTATATTCACTGAAAGTATTTAAATAATGTAGTAAAAACTGTATAATTAATATATTAAAATCACTTTTATGTTGACACAGTAAAAAGCATCTTAAAGTTTGTATGACTATCTTTCTAGACGTTTTCCAATGTTATACACGAGTAAACTTAACAGAATTCATGTAGCTCTGATTGTCTTTCTTATATGAACATTTGATACATGTCTTTTGATGAACAAAAGCAATGATTTCTCTTAGGCATTTATCTAGGTTCAGAATTCCTGGGTCAAAAGGTAATGATATATCCAGCTTTAGTAAATACTGTCAAACAGATTTTCAAAGTGGTTGTAAAAGTAGGTGGTTGTTTCATTCACATTCTCCTTTACCTTCTCCCGAATTCTTGACATTGTCAGTATTTTACATTTTAGCCATTCTTGTGTGTTTGTAGTGATATTGGAGTGTGCAATTCTTGAGCCCCCTTTTTTTGTATTTCCCAGGAGACTAGTGATGTTGAGCAGTTTTCAAATGTTTGTTAGTTACTTGCATGACCTCTTTTGTGAACTTCATGTTCAAGTGTTTTGAGAAATTGTCTATTGGATTATCTGCCTAGTCCTTATTGAATTGTAGTAGTATATTACTCTAAATATGATAGCATACATATTTAACTTATTACAGTCTAATATAAATAATCACTTTTACCAATTCTATTTATGCTCATCACTTTTTTGTGTTATTTTATGAATATTAGTTATAGATATATTTAAAATTTATGGAACATACTTATTGTTAAATAACCTTACTTTCATTTCAATTGCTGTCTTTTCTTCTGTTATTATTTTCCTTCTGACCAAATAATTCCCCTTAGCATTTTAAAAATACAGGTCTGTTAGTAAAAAAAAAAAAAAAAAAAAAAATTGTCTTTTCAATACAGAGACATTATTGTCTTTTATAGGATTCTGAGGGGACATTTATTTGTTCCCGGTACTTTCTTTCAGCTCCTATATTTTTAGAGAGATGTCAGCGGTCAATAATATTGTTTCCCTTTTGAAGGTAATATGTATTTTTCCTCTGGTTGTTTTATACACTGTCTATTTTTCTTTGGTTTTCAGAATTTTGAATATGATGTGACTTCAGTATATTATTTTATTATATTTTATTATTATTTATCTTTCTTGGTGTTTGTAGAGATTCTTGGTTCGGTGATTGAATATCTTCTGTTGGTATTTTTAAAATTCATCATCTCTTCAAATATTTATTCTACCCAATTCTTGGTTACATCTCTTAGAATTCCAATTATAAATAGTTTAAGTTCATATATATTCCACTAGTCTCTTACACTTCCCTGTGTTTTTCTTTTTTCTCTGTATGTGTATCTGTATACCTTTTTTGATCTGTCTCCCAGTTCACTAATTCTTTTTTTCTTATATCTAAGTTTACTGTTATTATCATGCATTCATCGAATTTCACATATTATATTAATAGTTCCAGTTTTATGATTTCAATATTACATTTTGCAGAGTCAACTTTTCTTATGAAATCCTTGAAATTTTACTCTGTTTTAGCCAATTTCTTGTATTTTCTTAAATGTACTAGTCATAGTTGCATCCTTTTCTTTTTTTTTAAATTTTTTTTATTATACATTAAGTTCTAGGGTACATGTGCATAATGTGCAGGTTTGTTACATACGTATACTTGTGCCATGTTGGTGTGCTGCACCCATCAACTCGTCAGCACCCATTAATTCATCATTTATATCAGGTATAACTCCCAATGCAATCCTTCCCCCCC
>NW_016813861.1:66220-75159 GCF_001698545.2 Rhinopithecus bieti | reverse complement strand
GCTTNGGTCCACTCCAGACCCTGTTTGCCTGGGTATCAGCAGCAGAGGTTGCAGAAGATAGAATATTGCTGAACAGCGAGTGTACCTGTCTGATTCTTACTTTGGAAGCTTCCTCTCAGGGGTGTACTCCACCGTGTGAGGTGTGGGGTGTCAGACTGCCCCTAGTGGGGGATGTCTCCCAGTGAGGCTACTCAGGGGTCAGGGACCCACTTGAGCAGGCAGTCTGTCCCTTCTCAGATCTCAACCTCGGTGTTGGGAGATCCACTGCTCTCTTCAAACGCAAGAGTCGTTTGCGTCTGCAGAGGTTCCTGCTGCTTTTGTTGTTGTTGTTGTTGAGCTGTGACCTGTCCCCAGAGGTGGAGTCTACAGAGACAGGCAGGTTTCCTTGAGCTGCTGTGAGCTCCACCCAGTTCAAGCTTCCCAGCGGCTTTGTTTACCTACTTAAGCCTCAGCAATGGCGGGCGCCCCTCCCCCAGCCTCCCTGCTGCCTTGCGGTTAGATTGCAGACTGCTGTGTTAGCAATGAGGGAGGCTCCGTGGGCGTGGGACCCTCCCGGCCAGTTGTGGGATATATTCTCCTGGTGTGCCCGTTTGCTTAAAGCGCAGTATTGGGGTGGGAGTCACCTGATTTTCCAGGTGTTGTGAGTCTCAGTTCCCCTGGCTAGGAAAAGGGATTCCCTTCCCCCTTGCGCTTCCCAGGTGAGGCGATGCCTTGCCCTGCTTCAGCTCTCGCTGGTTGGGCTGCAGCAGCTGACCAGCATTGATTGTCCGGCACTCCCTAGTGAGATGACCCCAGTACCTCAGTTGAAAATGCAGAAATCACCAGTCTTCTGTGTAGCTCGCACTGGGAGTTGGAGACTGGAGCTGTTCCTATTCAGCCATCTTGCTCCCTAGGAAATTATTAATCAGTTGTATCCTTTTCTATTTTTTATTACACTGTACTTTCTTTGGAGATGAATTAAATTTAAACATATTTATTTATATTTTTATTTTTTGAGACAGAGTCTCTGTCACGCAGGCTTGAGTGCAGTGGTGTGATCTTGGCTAACTGCAACCTCTCCCAGGTTCAAATGATCCTTCCACCTCAGCCTCCCAGGTAGCTTGGATAGCAACTGTACATCACCATGCCCAGCTAATTTTTGTATTTTTAGTAGAGATGGAGTTTCACCATGTTGGTCAGGCTGGCCTCAAACTCCTGACCTCAAGTGATCCACCTGCTTCAGCCTCCCAAAGTACTGGGATTACAGGCAGGAGCCACTGTGCCTAATCTTGATATAAATTTTAGAAGTTGAATTTTAAAAATCATATTCCAGACATTGCATATAAAAATGTAGATTTTTAAGTTCTTCATGTCATATTACCTTGTAACAGGGAGTGGATATGTACTTTCATTTGTGAAGTAGATACAATGGGGGCTGACCATTTCAACCTAATCAAGGATTAAGCTAAGCTATGTCCATAGTCAAACTATATCTATTGTTCCCAGTTCCTGGATTATAACTCTCTATGCATATGATGATTAGCAGTTTCATTTCTAGTGTTTTGTTTGTTTGTTTTTGTTTTGTTTTTTTCTTTAAGCAAATGCCTGATGGGGAAAAATCATTGTGTATTTTAAGTCCTCATATCTTCAATTTTGTTACCGTAGTAGCATCCCTCTACTTTGGCAAAACATAGATCTTTATCCACTAGCTACGGCAAAAATTAGCAAAGGTCTCAGGAATAATGTCACTATAGATGGTCAGTATACTGCTTTTGCATAAAACTTGTTGTTGTGGAATAAATTATAACAAACTTAACAGCTTAAACTGATATATTTATTGTCTCTTGGAGTCTTAATGTCAATAAATAAATTAATGTCAATAAATCTTAATGACAATAAATATATTGTCTCAGTAGTTTGAGTCCAGCTTAGCCTAGCTATTTTTTTCTGGGTTCCACCAGGCTACAGTCTTGCTGTTGGCTGGGCAATGTTCCATTCTTGAGCACTCAGGGCCCTCTTCTAAACCCAGATCGTTGATGGTAGAACTCAGTACACAGTGGACATCATCACCCAATGGCAAACAGCTTTCCCCTGCAACTTCTTTGAATGGTTTTGTAGCCGAATACCTCCAGCAAAACACTTCCCTAAGAACAACTCTTGCTGGCACCACAGAAGGAAGATTTTGGTAGGGTCCAGAGGGTGATTTCCAGCAAGTCTTTCCAGTGCGATACTACTGTGCCTTCTTGGCTACTTAGGTGCGAAACCATGCTCTTTCCAATTTTTGGAGCTCAGTCATAGGGACTCTCCTTTGGATGCTCTAAACACAGCCCTAGACATAGTGGCTGATTCTTATATCTACTATTACTCTATTCTTTACAGTTCTCTTTCCCCTTAGTAGATAATCCCTCATTGTTCAAGTGCCCTGTTATAGTTAATAGTTCATGTAATTTATTTATTTTCTTTCTCTTTAAGGGATGGGGTCTGTCGGCTGGGCCTGGTGCCTCACGCCTGTAATACCAGCACTTTGGGAGGCCGAGTCGGGCCGATCACCAGGTGAGGAGATTGAGACCATCCTGGCTAACATAGTGAAACCCCAACTCTACTAAAATCAAAAAACAAAAAACAAAAAACAAACAAACAAAAAAATAGCCGGGCTTACTGGCGGGCGCCTGTAGTCCCAGCTTCTCAGGAGGCTGAGGCAGGATAACGGCGTGAACCCGGGAGGCGGAGGTTGCATTGAGTCGAGATCGCGCCACTGCACTCCAGCCTGGGCGGCAGAGTGAGACTCCATCTCAAAAAANCTTTGGATGCTCTAAACACAGCCCTAGACATAGTGGCTGATTCTTATATCTACTATTACTCTATTCTTTACAGTTCTCTTTCCCCCTTAGTAGATAATCCCTCATTGTTCAAGTGCCCTGTTATAGTTAATAGTTCATGTAATTTATTTATTTTCTTTCTCTTTAAGGGATGGGGTCTGTCGGCTGGGCCTGGTGCCTCACGCCTGTAATACCAGCACTTTGGGAGGCCGAGTCGGGCCGATCACCAGGTGAGGAGATTGAGACCATCCTGGCTAACATAGTGAAACCCCAACTCTACTAAAAATCAAAAAACAAAAAACAAAAAACAAACAAACAAAAAAATAGCCGGGCTTACTGGCGGGCGCCTGTAGTCCCAGCTTCTCAGGAGGCTGAGGCAGGATAACGGCGTGAACCCGGGAGGCGGAGGTTGCATTGAGTCGAGATCGCGCCACTGCACTCCAGCCTGGGCGGCAGAGTGAGACTCCATCTCAAAAAAAAAAAAAAAAAAAAAAAAAAAAAAAAAAAAAAAAAGAGAGAGAGAAAAGAGATGGAGTCCTGGGCTCATGGAATTTACTGCATCACCCTCCTGAGTAGCTAGGACTACAGGCATGCACTACTATCCCTAACTTATTAATTTATTTTTTATTTTTTGGTAGAACGAGGTATCACTGTGGTTGCAAAAGCTGGTCTCAAACTCCTGGCCTTAAGTGATCTTCCTACGTCAGCCTCTCAAAGTGCTGAGATTACAGGCATGAGGCATGGTGCCCAGCCCTGACTGATACAACCTGTATTGATTTTAATGACTATTTTTCTGCCACCACCAATTATTGTGACATAATCTATGACAGTTGTTCCTTGCTATGAAGACAGATTCATAGCAAATCTACAACTTTCCTAAAGCACATTGACGTAAGCCACTTAAAATAATAACAAAGAAAGTGAGCGATAGAGATGGAATTTTTTTTTAAGGGCCAATTTTGTAAATAATAAAACTAAGAGTAGACAAAAGCAAGACAATTCATAAGAGAAAAATAAATATGGAAGATCAAAGTACATCAAGGGAAGATCACTAGAATATAACTGCATCTTTATTTTCAACATGGTTATTAGGAAAAATTAAGCAAAAAAGTAAACAAAACCAAAATTCAAAGTGACACATGTAACATCCTAGACAATCAAACATACTTTAAAAAGTACATGACACAGATAAAAGGAATTCAATAGGCTCAAATAAAATGAAACAGGTAAGCACAGAGTTAGCAAGTGTCAAAATATTTTTCTAGCCTAAGGGCTTCAGTCAGACCTCATGTAACTTGAACTGAGGTGAATACACAAGGTTTTGAAGATATGATACAAAGGCACAATCTACACAATTGGCAGTTTCTTATAAAACTGAAAGTGCACACACTCTGTGACCCAGTAATTCTATGCTTGGCAGTAATTACATAAAGGTCAAAACTGAAATGCCTCCAATATGTATCAATAGAAAATTAGGTTATTGCAGTATATTTATATAAGAAAGTACAATACAGCAGTGAAAAATGTATTAGAACTATATTCAGCTATATGGATAAATCTGTTTATCAGATTTATTATGTATTTCAGTTTTTTCAAAAGTAAGTCACAGGATAATACAGCATGAATTCAGTACAGTATGAGTCTACTTACACAAATTTTAAAAACCACTGGCACAAGCAATATCTTTATATGAGATGCATAATTAAGTTTTAAAATTATAAGTTCCAGCAAAGGTATGTTTAATACATAATAATGAATCATGCTTATGTCTTCAGGAGGAGAGCAATGGCATACATGCAGACAGCTTCTAAGGAACTATAAAATTCTGTATTTTAACTTGTGTTTTGATAGCTCAGGTGTTTATTATATTAACATCATAAGCTATAACTGAATATGTATAAATTCAAGCGCATGCTTGTTTAAACTTTTAATGCATTGCATATTTCATAACAACATTGCTTTACCTTCTAAAATACAATCTTATTTGAGAGATATGAAAAGTTCTAAATAAATTAACATGAAACTATCTAAACTATTCTAAATCATTTTGATATAAAACTCTAGGGACACTATTTTTTATTTTTTTTGAGACAGAGTCTTGCCCTGTTGCCCAGGCTGGAGTGCAGTGGTACAATCTTGGCTCCCTGCAACCTCTGCCTCCTGAGTTAAAGTGATTCCCCTGCGTCAGCCTCTCGAGTAGCTGGGACTACAGGCGTGTGCCACTGCACCTGTCTAATTTTTGTATTTTTTAGTAGAGATGGGATTTCACCATGTTGGCCAGGTTGATCTTGAACTCCTGACCTCAAGTGATCCACCGTCCTCGGCCTCCCAAAATGCTGGGATTACAGGCGTGAGCCACTGTGCCTGGCCAGGGGATGCTAATTTTGGCTTCATATTTTACTTAACAGGTTTGTCCTATGTTTAGTGGGGTGGAGAATAAGTAAGTGTGTAGATATCCTTGATTCACACAATAGCCAACCATCTAACATGTGCATTTCAAGGCTTTCTGATTGTAGATATGTCAGTGTGGCTTGAGTTCTTCAAGAATGAGTAAAAAGAGAGGAAAGTCATTGGTAACATGGCATTAGAAGCATCTTTATTTCATTGGAAAATACTACTCTGATTTGTAGCATGTTAAGACAGTGCAATCATTTTCACCTGTCAAAATTCTCAGGATTGTTTAAATATCAAGTTGTGTAACAGCCACAAGTTCTTTTTTAAATAAAATATTTGAAACTAGTTCTTACTATTGCCCTTGAAATTATTTGATTGTTTAATTATGTATTCAATAAAATGTTCTATGATTTGCACAGTGGCTTTGAATGTGAGTGTTTGTGTGTGTGCCTAGGCACATGTGTATATTTGGGAGGAGAAGAAAAAAACAAAAAAAATAAGAATACTGAAATAAAGACAGAAGTGTTCTACAGATAAAACTCTTAAAGCATGGTAAGTGGCATGGTCTAAGGAACGCGACCTTGAATTAACAAATAACATTTTATGTAAAAGTTCACAAAATTAATTTTATTTTCATGGGTTGTATATTAGAAAAGAAAACTATATATCAGAATCTATATATGGTCACAATTGAAATTAGATAGGCTGACAACTGATTTTAAGTTTAGACTGTTTAGTTGATAGCCCCCAAGTATTTTACTATTTTCTATTTTGTAATTCAAAGTGTTTAATATTTTCTCAAATTATTCACTACATGTGATTGTCAAAAGAACCATGTATTGTAAGTGATTGTTATTGGCAGGGGCTGGGGGTTTGGGGTTGGTGGGATGGGGAGAGAGAGAGAGAGAGAGATTATGAGAAACTCAGAAAAATATACTCAGAAAAGATACATTTTGTCCAAGATCAGATTTTAGGTGGCAGGACCCGAACTCAAGCCAAAATTTCTTGGCTTTCAGTTCTTCATCACTTTGCCTAAGGAGTAGGATGGCATAATGATTTGTTCAAGACTAGTCTAGAAACAGTGTCTTCAGGTAGAATTGAAGAGGAACGACTAGAAAAGAGAGACAGTTTAGAGGGCTGTTAACGAATTCTGGATGGAGGTAACAAAGGCCTGTATTTAAATGGTAGCTGTGAAAATGGATCCTGCTTTCAGCTTTTTAACTGTGTCCCATGTCCTTTTACACATTTTCTGTGAGAACTAGTTTGATTGAGAGTCTTTACAATTCTTTTAAAGGTCTCTCTGGTGTTTTTTACAATGAGCTGAATGCTTTGGGATAATCTCTCTGATTTATCTGAGCTTAGTAAAATGTTCAATAAAAGTGGACTATTTGAATTCAGTGAAAGAGCACAGACTGCTGTTAGAATTTTGGACTGTTTTCTCATTTCTACATATAAAAGGGTAACAAATTAAACATTCAAGGAAAAGAATATGCTCCATGGATTTCATCCCTCTGTAAAACAATGAAGTTTGAGATTTGGCCCCAGAGCTTTTGTCTATTTGCAATTTCCTCTGTTTCAAATCCACATTTCTTCCTATCACCTTGGTCTATTTACACATGGACACATCCAACTTTAGTTAGGTAAATATTTCCTTGTAGATTATAATGTTTACTTGTGCATGGTAGCATGCAAAGGGCACTGATCAAGAACTTGCAAAGCCTGCATTCTAGACGACACTGTTACTTTCTCGAGTTAAATTGCTAAATTACTTTTGTTAAATTGTTCAGCCACATGGCGTCTGTGTCCTCAAAATGGAGTTCTAATTTTTATACTCATTTGCTTTTTCTTGCAGATGTATTTAATAACATCAAGAAAACAAACAAAAACTATATAGTTTAAATCCTTTGTAACTGATAAATCAGGGGCAAATATATCTTATCATTTATTTATTTGTTAAAAAACATATGGCCAGATTTGATGGCTGGTATGACGTTATAACTATTGATTCAGGGCTGATGACTAGGGAAAGCCAATAAGTAAATCTGTGTGGCAGATTCTTCAGGTTGACTCACTAAGTACTATTTCCTATCCCCTTCTACATGCTTTTCTCTTCCAC
This sequence comes from Rhinopithecus bieti, assembly GCF_001698545.2. Classification (NCBI taxonomy): domain Eukaryota; kingdom Metazoa; phylum Chordata; class Mammalia; order Primates; family Cercopithecidae; genus Rhinopithecus; species Rhinopithecus bieti. Next base: position 67,851 of record NW_016813861.1, on the reverse strand, counting down.
ACGGGTTAGACAACTAATGAGCACGTTTTCTGGATTCCTTTGCAGTTAGATTTCTGCACGTACTCCAGGATATTTTCAGCAGACAAATCCACGTGAGACTTGGAAGCCAAAGATAAACAATGTGAGATGGCAGCTACACCTACTGTGTTAATTTTCCAGAGAAACAAAGCAATATAGTGTTGTATATATGTACAGTTGACTGATCCTTGACAACGTGGGTTTGAAACTCACACGTCTGCTTATATGTGGGCTTTTTTTTTTTCAATAAATGCAGTCAGCCCTCTTTTTCAGCAGGTTCCACATCCACAACTCAAAGCAAATGGAAAATATGGGATTAGTCTGATACAATACCTCCATACATGGAGTGCTGACTTTTCATGTCCTCGAGTTCCACAGGGCACACTGCAGGACTTGCAGGCCTTGAGTATGCACAAATGTTGGTATTCTTCCTGCAGATACCAAAGGACAGCTGTATAAATATATGCATAGATATGTGTGTATATATACGTATATGTAAATGCGTATACACACATTTAATACTATTAAGTAATTGGCTCATGCAATTATGACAGCTGGCAAGTGTGAAATCTGTAAGGAAGGGTTGCAGGCTGGAAATTCAGGTAAGAGTTGCAGTATTGACTGCAAAATCTATAAAGCATGTTAGCAGGTTGGAAACTCAGGCAGAATTTTTATATTGCAGACTTGAGGCAGAATTTTTCTCTTTTTTTGAGAAATCTCTCTTTGCTTATAAGGCCCTCAACTGATTGAATGAGGCCTTATGAGGGTAAGGAGCATAATCTCCCACATTATGAAGGGTAATCTGCTTTACTCAAAGTCAACTGATTATAAATGTTAACTACGTTGTAAAAAATACCTTCAGGGCAACATTTAAACTAGTGTTTGATGAAACAGCTGGGCACTACGGTCTAGCCAAGCTGACATATAAATTAACCATCACGACTGGGAAGATTATATTTTGGGAAGCTTTGTTAGCATTTCCACCATCCAGGGCTTAGTAGTATAAATGCCAAACAGCATATTACAGGACTAGTGGGGCTTTTTCAATATTCTTGTGTAAAAACCAAGCTGATTTACCAATGCTTCCAATAGTTTTTTTGTTTTTTTTTTTGTTTGTTTGTTTGTTTTAGCTTCTTAATAACATCTTGCTAGTTTAAACACATTATAGAATGGATACTGTTGTCTGCAATTAAGAACACTGGCCAAAATAGAAGTGCCTTCAAGTGATATAATGTCAATTATATGGCATCTAGAATTGATTTTCTGACCTAGATGGAGCTAGGAACAGTGAGGATCTGGTTAGCGTTAGAGAATGAGATACTGATAGTCTATGAGGGACAGAGGTCTGTTTAAATTATCCCTCTTGTCAATTGAAATGAATTTTTTTCATAAAGCCAAAGTTTTTGCAGACTGGATGGATATGGTAGTTGTTCATTTTGAAAGTCAGAGCGAATATAAGCTTATGAGATCAGTTGGCTGTTTCTAACTTCCATAACGATCTTATGGGGAAAAAAATAACTTGATTAAGATTTTAAATGTTTGGCTTGAATAACTGCCACCAGATAATATCTCATGATGGAACAAAAAAAAAAAAAAAAAAAAAAAAAAAAAAA
>NW_016813861.1:25133-65910 GCF_001698545.2 Rhinopithecus bieti | reverse complement strand
AAAAAAAAAAAAAAAAAAAAAAAAAAAAAAAAAGAAGGAAAGAGAAAAGAAAGAAAAAAGAAGTGGGTCACCAAAGGCAACACTGACATCACCAAAAATAAGAAGCAGAATTTAGTTTTTAGTATTGCTATATTATAATGATTGGCTAATTGAATTCACAACCTTGCAAAAATTAGATAATTGTTTGGGAAGGATTGTGAAAAAACCTGTTAAATATGAGTTTGAATGGGTTTTGAAGCAGAAGAGGGAGAAACAGTTATTGACAAACTTATTTGTATAGGGAACTAAAAAATTCTGGACTTTTGTGTGACAGAAAGAGCAGCAGTGGTTCTGTTGGCTTTATTAGTTGACTGCTACTTCTCAGATGAGGTTTGTGCTCAATGAAGTTTACATAACAAAAATATCCTTGTAGGAAAATGCAGAGGAAGGAATACAATGTCTTTGAGCTATAGGAATATTGAGGAGCATTTAGTATGTGCACCCCATCTACCCTCAAATACAGTCTTCAGGACAACCCAAAGAATACATTTTCTATGGCACTTGGGATAGCACTAGAATCTTTGAAAAACAGTGTGACAGTTGTTCCCTGTAGCCTGAAATAAAAGTAGGAGAGACTGCCATTGAAGTGGGCTTTTTATTTCATGTTTGAAGAGGCTAAATATCAGTATTCCACTGCCAGATAAAATGACATGGTTATAATGATGGGCGACAAAGAAAGAATGGTAAGCAGAATATTTTGGTCCACCTTGGTCTTTGTTGACCTCCAAGTTGTCATAGAGGCTTTGGTACCAAAATAAATAGCCAGGTTCCGAAGTCCTTCCTAATTGCTATTAGTACTTCTCTTACTCAAAAAATTTTTTAAAAAGACAAAAGTCTACTAAACTGAGGCCTAAACTGAGCGGCAAAATGGCTGATTTTATTACCTACTCAATTGCTAAACCCACGTAAGTATAGAGATAAAGCACAGCTTGAAGGAATGCAAAGCCAGATCTGTTGGAAGAAGATGTTTGAAACATCCGAAATCTATAAAATAAGATTTCTTTTTAGCCTTCCTCATAAAAACCTATGACCATTCACCAAAGTGATTGTGCAGTGGAAAAGGAACATAATCAGATTGTTTTTAGATCATTGGAAAATAGGCACTGAGTTACTGCTAATCTGGGTACTGAAAAAACTATATTTTTCCTTGTAAGGAAGAGCTAATGAGCATAAACTAACAAAGCTGAGGACTGACTTAAAAGATGTAGGAATTTTCATCTACTCCTCCCAATTTAAGTGACCAGATTGCGTATATAGAAGACAAAATGGTTTTAACTGATGCTTTTAATATGTTATGGGGTATATGATTTGTTAATAAAACAAATAAGTACCATATGGCACCATGGCACTTTACATACAGTTATTGGTTTCTGCCAACTTTCTATCTCAACTTTCTAAGTTGAGAACAATAGAAGGAATTTATTTCATCTGGTCAGGCAAATACTATACCTTCAGTGTCTAACTTTAGAAATATGTCATTTCTCTACCTCAGGGCCATAATTATATCTGCAGAGAATCTTATAATTTCAACATCACCCAAAACATCACACCAGTCCTTTTCACTGATGGCGTGTGCGAATAGAATATAGGGAGCAAGAAATAACAGGTACCTATATGCAGGAGGGTAAGATACAATTCTAAGGAAATTTAGAATCCCAAAAGGATTTCAATTTTTCCGAAGACTCAATAGTTTGAAGTATATTGGGATCTTGTTTTCAATGTAAAATCACACTGTTTTAGCAATGTCCAGCATTAAAACTTTTATTTGAATTTTAAAAGCAGTAGATATTTGGTATATCTGTAATCTCAACCTATTTATTGGATAATTAGGCTACCAGTTTTTAATTGGGACCAAACACAAAAGAAGGCCTTCTAGCTTCTTCGGGTTGGGAGATAAGCAGTTCTGCCTCTTGTTCTATATGAACAAACAGATTTAGCAGTGTTGGACATGTCTGTGATTAACTGGGATGCTGAAAGGAGCCTGTGACAAGCCTGAAGAAAAGCATCATACTACCAGATTCTAGGTTTTAAGTAAAACTATATCCTTTAGTAAATACTATACTAGTTTGAAAAATAGCTCTTGCCTCTGTTAGATATTCTATGGATATTGATGAGATGCCAAGTAATCATGTGGCCTGAGCTTCCCATCATGGTTTGTGTTATTTAATCCACAAAACACATGATTTTTGGCAAGCCAGGAAGTGGTATATACGAGAATAAACTCAAGACGATGTTGAAGGTATGAGAAAGGGAAATGAACAGGTGATCACTTTCTCCATGTGCTTGCTCCTGCTGCATTGCTACCTTTTTCTCAACCAATTCTTAGAGCTTCAGGGAGTCCCATGTGCCTAATGACTGAGGATGATAAGCTTGAAATCTAGCTGTCAATACCTCTGTAAGATGTTCTGGTACCAATCAGGAGTAGAATACTCTAGAAATATAATTTACAATTATACTCTAGAAATATAATTACAATTGGCAGTAAAGAAATCCTCTCAGTAGGCAAAACTTTGAGGAGTATATATATTTTTTTCTTTTTGATTAGAAGGAATGATGAGCATGGTGTGGCTCTATTTAAATTTATGAGCTATAGTTTTTGGCCAGATGATCAGGAATTTGAAAGGACAAGTTTGGGAGAATAATAGTAAGGTTTGAGGGAAAATTATGTAAATCGGTCTCACATTTGAAATATCTATGCCCCATGTGAATGACCAGCAGATGGTTCTGTCTACAGAGGAATCTCTCAGTAATCAGCTAAAAGATCCACTTTTGTTTCTGTCAGGCAGTCTGTTTTTGCACTCGTTCCAGTTCTTATTTTATGTGATCATCAACAAAGTTCCACAATGAAAGTCTACAGATAGGCTTATGATCATGAGACAACCCTCCTCGAGGGTGTTCTTGATGTTGGTATTCTTTTTTTTTTTTTTTTTCTTTTTTCTTTTTCTGAGACAGAGCCTTGCTCTGTCACCAGGCTGGAGTGCAATGACACGATCTTGGCTCACTACAACCTACATCTCCACCTCCTGAGTTCAAGTGATTCTCCTGCCTCAGCCTCCTGGGTAGCTGGGACTACAGGCACCCGCCACCACACCCAGCTAATTTTTGTATTTTTAGTAGACACGGGGTTTCACCATGTTGGCCAGGATGGTCTCTATCTCTTTATCTCGTGATCTGCCCGCCTCGGCCTCCCAAAGTGCTCAGATTACAGGCGTGAGCCACTGCACCTGACTGATGTTGGTATTCTTGAGTACCCAACCTGCCAAGTGTGGGATGTACATAGAACATTTTCTACAGCACCATAATTTGGAGGAAATAACCTTCCACTTTAGAGAAGGTCAGTTATGTTGGAACTTCAAGTTTGAAAGGGCATTATAATTGAGTCTTAATCTGGATATGAATTTTTCCTTTCTTCCTAACATTTATTTTGTCCTTTTTTTTGTTTGTTTGTTTTTTTAGATATGAGGTCTTGCTATGTGGCCCAGGGTTGTCTCCAACTCCTGAGCTCAAGCAATCCTCCCTCCTTGGTCTCCCAAAGTGCTGGGATTACAGGAATAAGCCACCATGCAGAGCCCCTAACTTATTTCTGCAAAAACATTATTTATAAATATATTTTATTATTTTCTGTTATAAAAACCAAATGAGCAAAACAAACTATTGTTTCTGACCAATGAATTTGTTTTGTCACAGAAGAAGTAAGGCCATTTTTTAGTGCTTATGGAATTTATTTTTTAAACTTTTTAAAAATTCATGTATTCTATTACCAAATAGCTCCTTACCTTATAAAAATAAAATGCTTATTCAAGACGAAATAATGAACCAGATGGGAAAAAATGCATTAAGGAGTTTTGGTGTTTCCCTACAGAATGCAGAACAGGTTCTTAACCAGCAAATGATATATGGTGACATTTCCGCATAGCCAGAAGGCACAGGAACCAAAGAGTGAAAGAGAGAGAGATACTTTTTTGCTTCCTATTCTTGTGACTTTATATAGTACTGGTTTAAAAATCTAAAAGACAAGAAATCAATACTTCCAACAATGGATGTGTTGTTGCCCTTGAACAAAAAGTTCAGACAATCAACCGGCCATTTTTTTCTTGCTTTTCCTACCACTGGATGGTCATACCAACAGGCAAACATCTTGACTTAGTTAGCAAGTGATGTGCACATGATGCAGCACAATGAGAGGAGGGAGAATCATGCTTGCAACACAATCGATGGTAACTATTAATTAAATACTGTCTCTATCCTATGCAGACAGGACTGCACAAGTATCTTGGGCATAAAGTTTTTTAAATTTTCTCATCAGTTAAATAACTATAGCTAGTTAAGATGCTTCCTGAGAGAAAATGGAATATGAAATGGAAATAGGTGTAGTGAAAAGAAGGTATAAATATGAACCACAGTCTTGTCAAGAATTCCAGAAATAAAAGCAATAGCAGCTACCTGTATTAATTCGTTCTCACACTGCTATAAAGAACTACCTGAGACTGGGTAATTTATGAAGTAAAGAGGATTAATTGACTCACAGTTCCTCAGGCTGTACGGAAAGCGTGGTCGAGAAGCTTTAGCAAACTTACAAGCATGGCAGAAGATGAAGGAGAAGCAAACATGTCTTCACATGGCAACAGGAGAGAAAGAGAGAAAGCTAAGGGGAAAGTGCTATACACTTTTAAATAACCAGATCTCATGAGAACTCACTCACTATCACAAGAACAACAGGGCGGAAATCCTTCCCCATGATCTAATCCCTTCCCACCAAGTCCCTCTCCCAACACTGGGAACTGCAATTCGACATGAGATTTTGGTGAGGACACAGAACCAAACCATAGAACTACCCATAGTGTTTTCTTTACTGAGTTACATGTATAATCAGATGCATTCACATTTTTTTCAAACTCATTTTCTTATTAATTAATATAATGTAGTGGTTAATAATTAAATGTAATTTAGTACATAAATTAGAGGACATCTTGCCAAGATGGTGACTGAACTATGGACAGAAAAAAATATCACCTTGCAATGCATGTGGTATCTAGTGAGACTATGGACCTTCTTTGTTGAGGAGTGAGTATATTTCATTTGAATGATGATAGTTAAAGTCTATTAGGTAAGATACATGATTTTTGCTAAAGTTGCTTTGCTTTTGCTTTTGGGAAGATGGGAATGTTTGGGAGATGACCAATCAAAAATTTGTTTTGTACTTAAGACTGCAGTTCAACAGTAGGGTATCTTTTAGAACAATTTCAGGAAAGTAGTAGGATCTATTTAGTGATTGTATTATTCCTGGTTGCATAGCCTCCAAACTTATTTCCCTGGACATTCAGAATATCTGAGAGTTATCTAATTCTTTAATATATTCCACCTGATAGTGTGAATTCTAATAACTAAAACTTAGAAAAAAAAAAAACAACTAACTGACTGACTCATTCATTCATTGCTTCATAGGACAAGTGTTTATTACCTACAATGATGTTATCAAGTGGAACACTTCCTCTTTCTCCAGAACTATAAAATAATATTCAAATTTGGAAAAGCAGAAAGCAAAAAGTACTCTACTTTTTAAAGAGGGAAGGAGATTTCCTAATAATTAATTCTGCTTCTCAAGCTATTTCTTCACCTTTCCCCACTTCTTGATTCTCCTTCCCCCATCTATTGAAACCAGAAAAGTAAGAGTAATTATAAAGATTAGAAGACAGTATCAGAGTCCCAAGTTATTGTAATGGAATCAGGGATAACGGTTTAGAAAATGGAGAATAATTATCTTTCTATCAAGAAACAGCAAATAATATGCTGGATAATTATCAGTAAGAATGATATCTTCATATCTGGAGGTAAAATGGGCATTTAAAGCCCTATTTGAACATGCACTGGGCCCGGTAAAATAAGCTGAATCCATATAAACACTGAAAAGAAGAAATGGAAAGTAAGGGAGTGGGAAAGAGAGACAGGTCAGAAGAGGATTTGCCAGTCTTTTCCACTCTGCCCCATCATTTGGCATGCCACCCATGGAAAATTGTAGGTGAGGCTGCCAGTGCCCCACTCAAGAGATGCAACACAGAGTCAGAGGGAAAGGTACAAGAGATCAAGTCAGGGAAAATCTCACCTGCCAGGGAGATGTGCTATGGGGAAGACTCCACAGGTCCTGCCTAGAGAAGAATATCACCAGCAAGTCAATGATAGCTGAGAAACAGCAGGAACCAACAGCTGATTACAGTTGTATTCCTATTCAGTAAATAGATGTTGGGCATTCTCCTGTCATTCCTCTGGCCAGATATAAATCATAAAATAGCTAAAACCTGAAAAAGAAAAGGATAAAAGTGAAAGAGCAGATTATGTTCAGTCTCACTTGAGTTCCCTTGGGCCAGAATCTGGTTGGCACTGAACTTGTACTATGTCACTGTGGTGCAGATGACTGCTAAACTACATATGAGTTTTCAGATTTAGACTGGACTAAATATAAATTTTTTAATTACCAAAAGTGGCCAGATATAATTTTTTAATTATCAAAAGTGGCCAGAAAAAATACAGAATATGTCTGACACATTATTAAGCGACAAGAAAAAAAGATGTGACATACCATGACTGGAAACCAATTATTAGAGAAAAATTGTTTTGTGTTTATTCCCCCCCCACCGAAGTTCAAATCACTTGACAATCCAGTTGCATTCAAGAAATGGTGGTACAAACATTTTTAGTGGAATAAGGAAAGTGATTCCTTACTGAGGTACAGAATAAGGAGAATTTGATTTTGCCAGGTAAGTTGAAGAAGATTTTCAAGCAAAGGTTTGATAATGGAAGTACGTCTTAAAGATAACTAGGAGATTGTCCAGTGAAAGAGAATATGGACAAGACATCAATCAGGTGGTACAGAAAATGTTGTAAGGCTGAATACTTTTTTAGATTAAAACATGGAACAAAGAAAATGACAGGAATTAAGACGGAAAAAGTGGGCAGGGTGATGGTAAGTTGTCTAAACCTTTTGGGCCAGGAAATACCACGATTGATGGCATATTTTTGAAAGAGCTATGCTGACAGTATGGAGTTTGCTTTAGAATGGAAGAGCGTAGGAAAGAGACAATCACTGAGGAGTCTGAAGAGAGAGATTATGATCATATAAACTGAGATAAGTCAGAAAATGTGGAAGAAGAACAGTTACACATGATTTTCAGTGACCTAAGTGTTAGGACTTGCAGGCAGCAATAGGCTGTATGAAAATAGCACTTTTGAGAATGAGAATGAATGTTCTAATCTGGGCTGGGTTTATGGTGGTAAATCTTGACTAAGTAGGGGCATTGCATATAAACACAAGTAACTTTTCACTAAGATGAAAAATTATTTCTTTTTCTCCTTTCCTTCTTTCCCTTCTCCTGTCTTTTCTTCTTTCCTCCCTTTCTTCTTGTGTCACCATCACTTGCTTATCTTCCAGTCTTTCTGTTTCTACTTTAATCTCCAACTCATTTCAAAACAAGAATTTGAAGTAGCTAATAGTTAATGTTCTTCTCTTTGTGTTGTTCTAACATTTCTAATGCCTGATTACTATCCAATCTTCTTTTCCCTTATTTTTGGAAGTCTGTTAAATTGTACTGGGAAACTAAGAACTGTGTTTATTTTATCTTGCTCTGCATTCATAAATAGTAACATTGTCATATGCCTGTTGAAATTGTTATTAAAATAATCATATTGAGCAGTAGCCAATAATCAATTTATGTGCCATGCTAAAACTTGACTTTAGAATAACTCACTTCTATTAAAATTATTTATAACGAAGATTATATTTATGAATAATTTTAGATATAATAAAAAACATTAACTCATAATATGCAATGAGGGAAACAAACAAGAAAACAAAACTAGGAATGAATTTACGAATGATGATTTGGTAAGCAGAAAAGCTTGACTGCTTTTGTGCTTTAAAACTATTGACCAAAATTACAAAACAAAACCAATGAACCAAAGAAACAAATAAACCCCACACACGAAAAATACTGTTTTGGCCAGTTGTTTCTTGGATCCATCTAAAATATGATTTACTTTTCTCATCTGCTATATAAAAAAGTGAAATTTGGTTTGATCTGGCCCCAAATACACCAATATCTAGCTTATTAGAAAGATATTATTTAAACCAGAAAAAAAAATCATTACGTTTATTTTTCATCAAGCTAAGGTCAGTAGAAATATTTCTGTGTAATGTAATACATCATCATATGATGTCATCTCGAGAAGGTCAATTTAAATAAGAAAAAAAATGTGTAGCCTAGGTCAAAACCACAACCAAGCCTCCAAAGAAATACAACACTGTAAGTTGTATTCAGATGCAGGAATGCTGACTAATTGCTTTCATTAGGTAAATTCTGGGATATGGCAATTCTGGCATATTTTCTTTGGATTGGGGGTGGGGGTTATAGTATGTGGGGTGGAGGCTTAATTTGGTTTGCATAAAAATAATGCCAGCCTCCCACAAAAACAAAGCCCAATCAAAGGGACATAAACATGCTGTAAGCAACTTCATAGGTATTCCCAGAAAATGAGACCTTTATTTAGCATATCATCACCACTCATAACTGCAATCTGGACTAGACTCACTTAGAGAAATATTGGAAATTTTCCTGGTCACTGGTTAACTAATTGGCTGTCCTGTGGGGATGTAGGATGAGAAGTAGAGGAAGGAAACTCAGTTTCCTGATATTCCTGAAAACTCTTTAGAAATATTGCATGAAAGGAATTTATCTACTAGTCCTTTTTAGGTATTATTAAGCTTAACAGACTGATCTGGATTATTCTAATGTCTAAGTGATACGATTATATAAATTTAGCATCAGAAGGAACAGATACTTTCATCTCCATAAAATGTGGGTGAGTACTTAAACCAATTAGCGTCCTCAGAGAAGAAAGCAAAATAAATAAAGTACCTTTTTACAATGTGCAATATATTTTAAAAAACTAAGAAAAAATCTATGCAACATATTTTACACTTGTTCTGCAGTATAATTTAAGGAAACCATTGAGCATTAATCTGGTGCATTAAAAGTCCTGTGGTGTCAATAGAAAGTTAAAAGCAAAATCTTTTATTAATATTTCTTTCCAAGAGTGTGTTATAAAGAATTAGTCAGATGTTTTAAGAATAAACAAAGAAAGTATCGTGCATAAGCATTTTGTGAAAAAAATGTGTTTTGTTTCAAAATGATCTTTCATCTTCAAAGATTTTAATAGTCAAAGTAGGGTAAAAAGATGACAGCTCTTACCTACAATCTTTTCAGGTACTTGAATGTAGAGAACTTTTTTCAAAGAACCTATAAATAGCCTTCATGTTTTTGTCTTTGAAGGTGTGAGGTATCCAGTTAAATGTCTCCAGTTGGGCTGTATAGTTGTTCACAAACTACATATCCCTAAATATTTATAAAGATCAAATATTGTATAAAGTTTTTGAGAAAATTAGTAATTTATTTCAAGGAATATTCACTGATCATCTACTAAGAGCCAGGTACCAGGAATACAACTTAAGAAAATGGGTAATACCTATTCTGTGCTATGAAGACACTCATGTGACAAACCATGCAGAGCAGAGTTTTACTAAATTCTAACCTCATAGTTCTGACTGTGTAAAGCAATGTATCGGACATTTTCATCTGGATGTCTTATGTGTTTTCAAATTCAAATATCCAAAACCAAACTATTCATTTACTTCCCAACAATAAAAACCCCTCCTCCTTCTGCTCATGTTCCTTAAATAAAAAAAAAAAAAAAAAAAAAAAAACTACTCAAACTCAAAAATTTAAAAACTTCACATTCATTTGATTTCTCTTCCTCTTCTTTTATCCTTTATGTAGCATTTGATTACTTTTCTATCCTTTGAGTTTATCTAGTTATTCAAAATCCTGATGGTTTTGTTTTAAAGTATTTATATGCATTCCCTCATTAAAGGAGAAGCAACTTTAGAGCCAGAACTGAGTACCAATTTTGGCTCATCCACTTACTAGATGTGTGTCTTTAAGAAAGGTAACATCTCTGTAAGCCCAGGTTTCCTCAGAGGCTTGTTGTGAGTATTAAGAAGACAATGTATGTAAAGCACTTAGCAGAGAAACCATCAAACATGAGCACAGGAAGCATACAGGCTTTCATTATTGTTCCCATTCCCTGCACCTTAGTTCATGCGCTCATCACTTGTGCCAACTTCTGCCAAACTTTTTGAGCCTCTCTTCCTAACTGTAGTCTCTTCTTACACTCCAGTTTTACCTATCACTAGCATTTTACCTTTCTTTCTGCAGGAATCTTTTTTATCAAAGTGGTATGATTTCCTATTTCCATTAGGATAAAGAATCTTTCAAATCCAATGTTTTTTTCTCCTATTGACACCCCCTACCTAGCGACTCCTCCTTCCATCCAGGCTAACTTCCCTGGCTGGATTCCATTAACACACCTAGAGGACTGCTGTACTTTGCTTCCTTCTTGGCCTCTGCATCAAAATGTGAGGGTTGTAGCTAACATATAAAATGTGAGCTTGTGTGAGTGTGTAACTGAATTCATCATTAAAAACACTTTAACGAAGAAAATGTTAGTCCCAGTTAATTTCAACAATTTTGAGGAAATTTGATACAAATTTTGTAAAACTTTTTTTTCCAGAAAACAGAGCAGAAATAAAGTAGATATGTCACTTATTTTATGAGGCCAACATTTCCTAATACCAAAATCAGGAAAAGTCATGATGATATTTTATGTTTTTTTCTAAGTTTTTATAGTTTCACATTTTACATGTAGGTCTATGATTTCTCAAATTTCTTTTTTAAAAATGTGCTGTGATATGTAGCATGATGCTTTCTTGGCTTTGTTTTTTGTGAGTTTGTGGGGTCCTTTGACATATGGATTTGCAGTTCAAGCATGGTTTTTGGAAAAAGACTGTCATTTGAATTGCATTGTACCTTTTATACAAATCAACTGACCACATTTGTGAGTCAGTTTTCTGAAATCTCCATTCTATTCCATCCTTTTATGTGGTTATTCCTTCACCAATACTGTACCGTCTTGAGTACAGTATCTTTCTAATATATCTTCAAATATGGCATTGGGGCCAGGCACGGAGGCTCATACCTGTAATCCTAACACTTTGGGAGGCCAAGGTGGGTGCACTGCTTGAACTCAGGAGTTAGAGACCAGCCTGGGCAACATGGCAGAATCTAGTCTTTACAAAAAATACAAAAATCAGCTGAGCATGGTGATGCACGCCTGTAGTCCTAGCTACTGGAAGGCTGAGGTGGGAGATAGGTTTAAGCCAGGGAGGTGGAAGTTGCAGTGAACATCGCCACTGCACTCCAGCCTGGGCAACAGAGCCTGATCCTGTCTCAAAATAAAATAAAATAAAATGAAATAAAATGAAATAAAATAAGGCACTGTGAGTTCTCCAAGTTGGTGGGTTTTCCCCCCAAGGTTTCTGTCTGTTCCAATTCCTTTCCCGTTGCATATAAAATTTAAAATCAGGTTTCCTATAACTTTAAAGCATTCTACTAGGATCTTCTTAGATTGTACAAAATCTGCAGATCAATTTGGAGAAAATCGACATCTTAATCAATTAAGTTTTCCAGTCCATCATCAGTACATGTTTCTCCACTTAGTTTTCAGTATGCAGATCCAAAATTCTATATTTTTTAGAATTATACACAAGTATTTATTTTTGAAAAGTATTAAAAGTAATGTGGTATTTAAAAATTTTTGGTTTGCAGTGTTTAATAGTGGTGCATAGAAATATGACTGAATTTACACTGTCAATCTTATATCCTGTGCATTAGTAAGCTGATTGACTTCTAGGAAATTTTTAGAAAATTTTTTGGAATTTACTATAAAGACAAATATTTCACCTAGGGTAGGGACAGTTTTACTTATTTTCTTTTCCAATGTGAATATCTTTCATTTCTTTTCCTATCTTATTGCACTAGCTATGACTTTCAGTAGATTACTGAATCTACTGAATAGCTGTGATAAAAGTGAACATCTACGCAGAGTTCCTAACCTTATGTGTATTTCACTTCCATTATAAACTCTGATATGATTGTAGCTTTTTATAGATGTTCTTTCTCATATTGAGGGAATTTTCTTCTATTAATAGTTTTCTAAGAATATTTTTGTTTCTAAGAAGCTTTTTGTTTTTTTTGATGAAGTTTCACTCTCGTTGCCCAGGCTGGAGTGCAATCGCATGATCTCGGCTCACCGCAACCTCCACCTCCCGGGTTCAAACGATTCTCCTGCCTCAGCCTCCCAAGTAGCTGGGATTACAGGTGCCCGTAACCACGCCAGGCTAATTTTTGTATACTTAGTAGAGATGGGGTTTTGCCATGTTGACCAGGCTGGTCTTGAACTTCTGACCTCAGGTGATCCACCTTCCTCGGCCTCCCAAGATGCTGGGATTATAGGCGTGAGCCACTGTGGCCAGTCGTTTGTTTGTTTTTAAATCAAGGTTACACGTTAAATTTTATCAGATGTGTTTCCCTTATGTCTTGACTGAATTATAAGGTTTTTCCTTGTTTAACTTGTTAATATGGTGAACTACATTGGCTGATTTTTCAAATTATAAACCAGCTTTACATTACTGAGGTAAATCCTACTCGTTCGTGATGCATATTTCTTTTTACATACTGCTGGGTTTAATTTTCTATTTTGTTGAACAATTGTTCTCAATGTGGTTTTATTTTCTTGTAATCATTTTGTTTGGTTTTGCTACCAGGACAAGGTTGGTCTTGCAAAATGAATTAGGAAACATTTACTGTTTTTTAATTTTTCTGGAAATTTTTTTTTTGTGGAACTGGTGTTCATTTCAACTTTAAATGTTAGACAGAATTTGCAAGTAATATCATCTGGGCCTAGATTTTTCTTTTATTTTAATGAGGATTTTCAACTATAAATTCTATTTGATCTATCTATCTGTCTGTTGAACTGACTATGCTGCCTACTTCTTTTAGCATGAGTTTTGATGGTTTGTGTCTTTCAATAAATTAGTCCATTTTATTTAAGTTTCTGAATTTATATACATAGAGTTGTCTATGGTAGTTCCTCATTATCCTCCGAATATTCACTAGGTCAGTCACGTTATACTAATTCTTTTTCTATTTTTAACTGATATATTCTTTTTTTCTTGGTTAACTGGAAGATTATCAATGGAAGGTTGTCAATTTTACTTATCTTTTCTGAATTTTTACAAAAATTTATCAGTGGAGGTTTATAAATTTCATAACCTTTCATAAAACTGCATTTGGTTTTAATATTTTCTCTATTATCTTCCCATTTTCGGGTTTATTTTCCCCTTATCTTTATAATTCCCTTCTTTCAGCTTGGTTTTGGTTAGTTTACTCTTTGTTTTATCCAGTTTCTTAAAGTGGAAATCATTTTCTTTTCCAATATTAGCATTTAAAGTTATACATTTCCCTCTAAGCTCTTCTTTGGCAGCATCTCTCAAAAATGTTTTTAAATTCCTTACATTTTGATACATTGTATTTTAATATTCACTAAAATATTTTCTAGTTTCCCTTGAAATGTCTTTATTTACAAATTATGTAGTGTGACTTTCAATTTCCAAATATTTGGGGAATTGATTTCTTATTTATTTTAGTTGTTAATTCAGTTTAATTATGTTAGTGATTTTTAGTTTATTTATTTATTTGAGACAAAATCTCACTCTGTCTCCTGGTCTAGAGTGCAGTGGTGCGACCTCGGTTCACTGCAACCTCTGCCTCCTGGGTTCAAACGATTCTCTCGCCTCAGCCTTCAGAGTAGCTGGGATTACAGGCGTGCACCACCATGCCCGTCTACTTTTCGTATTTTTAATAGAGGTGGGGTTTTGCCATGTTCACCAGGCTGGTCTCAAACTCCTGACCTCAAGTGGTCCACTCACCTTGGACTCCCAAAGTGCTGGGATTACAGGCGTGTGCCACCTTGCCTGGCCCAGTTTAACGTTTTATGGTAAAAACCTACCTTGAATAATCCCATCAGGTTTAATTTACTAGGTTTTGTTTTGTGATTCACAAATATAGTCTAACTTGGTGAATGTTTCCTGTGTATCTGAAAAGAATATATATTGTGCTATTGTTAGGTGGAGGTTTCTATATGATAGTATTCAAATATTCTATATCCTTACTGATTTATTTTTACTTCTTTTATCAGTTACTGAGTTGTGCTAAAGTCTCTTAAGTATGCAAGCTTTGTCTAGTTCTTCATTTCTTTCAATGTTTTGTTTTATGTATCTAGAATCTCTAATTAGGTACATATGCACTTAGGATTGTTACGTCTTCTTGAAAATTTGACATTTTACCCCTATATGATATCTTTCTTTATTCCCAGTGATTTGTTGTTGTTGTTCTAAAGTCTACTTTGTATTCAGTTTTTTGAAAAATAAATTGTGTTTCATGTTATATCCTTTTTCATCTTTTATTCCAAACCTTTGTTCATCATTATATTTACCATTGGTTTCTTTAAATAGTATATTTTGATGTCTGGTTTTGTTTTTTATCTAACCTGAAATAGCTGTCTTTTAATTAGTATGTTTAGACCATTTACAGTTAATGTAGTTTTTTCTATGGGTAGATTTCTTTCCATCATTTTATTATTAGTTTTCTGTTTGTCAGTCTACTATTTTTTAATTCTATGATCTTTTCCCCTGTTTTTTTTGAATTATTTGAGTTATTTTAGAATTTAAACAATGGACCAGTATTTTTACTTTATTTTTTTCTGTTTCTGTGTATGCAGTTTATGTTGAGACTTTCTTTAAACATTACAAAACATAATTATGGGGGATTGTAAAATATATAGAAATAAGTAAGTACATTTACATATACAAAATTTTTATCTGTTTTACTTAAAAAGTTACTCGACAACCTCTTATTTCCTTATAGTACCTAAACATACCATAAGTTGAAACACAATACTTATGTACACTTATATTTCATACAAAAACTTTGTCTAAAGTTTTATTACACTGATATTTATAAAATTCCTCTAAAATGTACTTTGGTGTGTATATATATGTGTATATATATATATGTTTGTGTATATATGTTATGTGTGTGTATATATATGTGTGTATGTATACACACACAAAGTAAATTTTAAATTCATTGGGCCTGAATCTTTATGGAGATAAATTCTCATATTTAACTTACACTTTAAAAAATTTTTAAATTTTATCAGGTTGTATCAATCATTTTGTATTACATACTCATTCCACACCCCTAAATGTGATATATATTTAATCAGCACATAATTTTTAGGTTGTGTCCTCATCAAGTTCAATTCAATTATTGAAGAATACAAATTTTAGTCTTACAGGGATCATTTCAGAAATGCAGAAAGACATCTGAAAAAATAAAGAAAAAAAATGATTAAAACATGTATTTTGTTGAAAAAAATTAAAACCATGCTACAGGTTACACATAATCAGAGAGGAATTTTTTGTTTTCTGAGTGACAGAGAAATTTTGCTTTTTCTGAGATCATCAACTCTAGGAGCTCTCAGTTAGAGAAATACATTGTAGGGATCCAGAATAGAAAAATAGCATTCAAACAAATATTGATTACTGAGCCCAGAGACACACACGGCATACTAATAAATACAGATCAGATATGCAAAAAGTATCAGCCAAGAGATTTCACTCTTTTTCACACCCGATAATTTATTTCCAATTGATCTGTCCTTATCCATTAAATAATTAGTCTGTAAATCAGTATAGAAAATAAATAATGGTTTACATTTATTAAAATATATCAATAAGCTCTTGTTACAGAAAATACTGTTTAAGTTTTGAAAAAAATAATTTTATGTTTAAAATATTTTAGATATTGAAACTAGTGGTAATAACTGTGGTGGGGCTTCCTGCTTGTGAGGCATTGCTAAGAATAAATCTGTAATACCCAAAAAGAAATTGATTCTTTATATCAATCTTTTTGGTTTAGGTATAGTTGTGATTTTACTTTCAAGATTATATCAAATTCTGATTGGAATGATCACCACTTGTGTTTCTGAGAATAAAACTTTATGATTCACAGAAAACACCCAAGAAAATGAAATGATCCAACAAACAAATAAATTGCCATTGCAGGCTAAGTATCTTCCCTTTTTAAAAAACAACAAACAAACAAACAAACAAAAACAGTTTCACTTTGAAGAGAAACGCCTGTTAAATTAGACAAACTGACAGAGACTAAAGAGTACACTTCTTTCTCCTGTTGTTCCTTGTTCTGTGTGAATCATCCTTTGTTCACTGAATCACTGTTAACACCTCGGCACCAGAGATGATTAGTTCTCTGGCAGTTCTCTTCTTTCTCCTTCCTCCGTAAAACAAGGCAGATGTGCATTGTTAACAGAATGGTTTCAGATGAAGCTAGGCCTGTACTGATAATCCTAGGTAGACAGAAATACAGGCACTGAGATTCAGTTCTACACTGGTGTTGGAAGAAGCAATCTGCCATGGGCCTTGAGCTTCCCCTGCTTATTCTTGCTGGGTAGGCCAAGAATGCCAAGCCCTAACTACGCTCTTTCCTGGTTCAGTTCTGAGTTGTGCTTGCAGTGAGCAACCTTGTGGAATGGGGTAATGTCTATCTTCAGTCCCAGGGCAAGCTTTCTTCCACTAACAATAAGAAAAACCATAGAGCCTCACAATTAGTAGTTCTCTCCAAGAATGCAACCCACTGCACGTGTAGGCATACAGTATGGGTCCTGTTATGGACTGAATTCTGACCCCCAAAATTCATATATTGAAGCCCTGACCCCCAGTGTGACTGTATCTGGAGATAGGGTTTTTAGGAATTAAGTAAGATTAGATGAGGTCATTAAGAGTGGGACCATAATCCCAAAGGACTGTGATCTTATATGAAGAAGAAGAAAAAGAGATCTATCTTTCTGTCTTCTCAAAAAGGCAGGAAGTGAGCCCTGTCCAGCCATGGACTCTGCTGGTAACTTGATCTTGGACTTCCAATCCTCCTGAACTGTGAGAAAATAAATTTCTGTTGTTTTAATCACCTCAGTCTCTGATGTTTTCTTACGGCAGCCTGAACTAATATAAACTTTTTGTGTTGCTCCTATGGTTTTGAGCAGAAGAAGTATGGGGAACTGCCACAAACATAAATGTCTAACTACTGCTTTTGTTGTTTAATAGAGGCTTTTGTCTCATCTCTTTTGCCAGGACCCTTGAAGTAGTAACAGGCTAACTTGCTAGCTTATATGTAGAATAAAACCTTAGAATGTTTACATTGTTTGATGCTAGCCCACTTTCAGCCTAAAATCACCAGCAATTAGTCTCTGTTAATGATGATGATGATGGTGGTGGTGACAGTGAGGATAGTGATGGTAGCTTTTCCTGTTCCTGTAGCTATTACTATGACCTGTTCATGTATTAGATACCCAACACTCTGTGTGTATTATCCTAATTGATCCTAACAACAACTCAATGAAGTTGCTAACATGAATTAAGGGGAATTAGTGAATCTGACTTATATTTTTAAAAGATCATTCTAACTGCCATTAAAATGGGCAAAGGGGTCAGAGTAAAGCTAATAGCTGTTGTAATAGTCTGTGGAAGATGTAATGGAAGCTGCAACTTGTGCTTTGTCTACAATAGAAACTATACTGCCTCTTAATCTGTTAGTGGTTTTAAAATAAATATTTGTGAGATGCTTATCGTCCAGTTATAACACAGAAAATGCAATACTACTCAATATTATTCTACTCATTTTGTTGTTTCAAGTTCCATAATTTATTTATCTTTCTTTTTTCTTTCTTTTTTTGAGACAGAGTCTTGCTCTGTTGCCCAGGCTGGAGTGCAGTGGCCGGATCTCAGCTCACTGCAAGCTCCGCCTCCCGGGTTTACCCCATTCTCCTGCCTCAGCCTCCCGAGTAGCTGGGACTACAAGCGCCCGCCACCTTGCCCAGCTAGTTTTTTTTTTTTTGTACTTTTTAGTAGAGACGGGGTTTCACCGTGTTAGCCAGATGGTCTCGATCTGACCTCGTGATCCGCCCGTCTGGGCCTCCCAAAGTGCTGGGATTACCGGCTTGAGCCACCACGCCCAGCCTATATATCTTTCTTTATCCACTAGATTAATTTCACAGAAATCAAAGAAAGTAAAAGTTTAACAATTGTATGTCCAAAGCTCAAACTGTTATTCTCAAGCACTGTCCAGAAGTATCTAAAAGACATTCACCTGAAGTTGTAGCTAGCTTTATAGAATGAAATCTGAATCCTTCAGAAGTCTTTTCATTATGGTGGCTTACACTGAGTAGTATTAAGAGTAATCAAATTGGAATATTCTTATTATAGAAATGTATTTTCAGTCCTTTAAAATGTTATTTTAAGGATTTATTCATTTCAAAAGTGTATTTATAAAAGGTTATTGGCATACGCTATGTTTATGTCAGAAAACAGCTTTAATTTTCCATCTTTCCTAAGGAATCAGCTATGGCCAAACCTGGTGTCTTTTCTCTAAAGCTGGCTAGATTTCCCCTCTTGTCACATTATTCTCATAGAGGCTATAGAAAATGAATGAGTCTCTGGCTTTCACTTCCTCACACTTCCTCAGGTTAAAAGGTTATGCTAATCTCTATTTATAAATGGCTGTTTTCTGTTCTTAGGCTTGTGCTCGTAAGAAGGCAGCAATAGATACTTACAAAGTCACCTGCCCAAGAGGGCTTTGACTGGCTCTTGTAAGTTCTTTCCGTTAGCTTTCTAGGAGCCCCCCAACCCTAGCTCCCTTGTTTGCCTCCCACATTAGTACCGCATAGTTTAATACTCAAGTGTAAGGCTCTTTGAATCAACCACCTGCTCTCTATGAATTGTACACCAAATTTTGTTAAGAACATGCTGTGTCTGTAGCGTTTTGTTTTGTTTTAAATTGCTTTTTAGGGAGATGTGTTTGCAGCACTACAAGAAATCTGTAGAAAAGTTTAGCGAAGAGCAGAGAGTAGAACAAATTATATATTCTGTTACTGTTCTGAAACATGTCACCAGATACTGAATAATAAATGCCAAAAAAGCAAACCTAAAATTTTAAGTGAAAGAAAAAAAGTCTTCTTGAAAAGTGTGCCAACTTCTAGAAGAAAATTATTTAAAATGCAATTATTTATAATTGCATTTTATATTTATACACATGTTACGGGATTAAAGATGCCACAATGTTTTATAAAATTACTTTAATAAATTGCCTAAAAAATAGTTGGAGCTAATGTGGCCAACATGATTTTATGTTGCTTTATTTATGTTTTACTCATTTTTATTTGCTTATATTTTAAGCTGTTTGAAGACATTGATCATATTTTCTTGTGGTCTATAGCTTGATGGGACTCTAGTCATTTTGAGTGTTTATTAGTTATTGATTCATCATGATCTGATAACCAGTTCCAATTGAACTCCTTGTTCTGGCTGTTCTTTCCATTATTCTATTTTCTTGAAGCTTGTCTAAAAGCAAGGTCTGAAGTCTTTATTAACAAGTAGCCAATCTCTGTGCTCAGATCATCTGCATTAAAAGATCAATAGGACATGGCCCCAGGACAGTCAACTATACTATTTCATTAACAAAGTTACAAGATGGGAGGCTAATAATAATATTGCCTTGCTAATAAGTTTAAAGGGAAAATTAATTAGTTGTTACTTGCGAAGACAACCTACATAATCTAGCTTTTTTCTCCTTCACACAAATGCACACATCATAAAGGAAACCTAAACATTGTTATAAACCACAAGCCAATGCCAGATTTTAAAAGCTAAGATATTCAATCTGAAGTTATCGGTCATATTTTTAATGAATAATTCAACATTTAACCCATTAATATTAACCTTTTCATTTTAAATACAGTCCAATGTCAAATATATATCAAAAATACCTTTAGACTTAGTATGCCCTTTGACCAGAACCTCAGCTTCTGGGAATTCATTCAACAGAAATCATAATGAATATGTGCAAAGGTCTAAGGAAAACAGTATAGATTAAAAACTGTATTTAGAATAGTGAAAAATAAACAAATGTTCAAAAGCAGGGGAAAGGCTAGGTAACTTATATGTCAGTAAAAGATTCAAATACTCTGCAGCTATTATGAAATTATATGATGGAAGAATACTTTCTTCTATAAAAAACACCTTCTACATATTGTTAATAAAACAGTTATGAAAATCTGATCCCTTTAAAACATATTGAGTGATATGGTATGTAGAGTCCATTTTAAAATACACTAACAAAACAGAGAGAAGATAAAGAAGTAAATATTAAAAAATATGATACTAGAAGCTGAGAGATGGTCACAGAGGGTTTATTACACTATCCTTTCTTCTTCTTGGCATACTTTAACATAAATTTACATAATATGCAGTTAAAATTTTAAGAAACCCTTAATTTCTGCTTAGAAACAATTAGAGGTGTGTTTGTTTAGAAAGAAAACCAAATACCTATTTTTGCTTAATTTTAAAGTGTATATATATGTGTGTTTGAGTGTGTATGTCTATATATATGTGTACTTTGTCAATCTAGAAGGAGAAAACTGTCAGCCAATCACAGTACTGTCCAATTTAACACTTGTATTAACTACTTGCACAAAAGCACAGAGGGCTAGGCAGTTAATTTTACTGAAAGATATTCAAGACATGAAATGAAAGAAATTTTATTCAAATGATAAAAGTAATGTTGCTGAGATAGCCAATGAATTATGTAATGAATGGAGGTAGATGTAAAACTTTAGTGGGAACTCATAGTTCTCACTAAATTAAATTTGAATAATTATCTGTATCCAAGGTCACCTAAAACAAATTTCAACTTTATTTACACGCTTTAGGCAGAAAAATGTGAAATTCAGAAATGAAATTTAAATAAATTATGTATTACATATACATGTGTGTGCATATAAGTATGTATGTGTTTACTAGAATATGATAGGACTATTCATAAACTTTAACTTATGGTCTTCTATATTTAAAAATAATTCTATAGCCAATATTTACTACATTTAGAATTTAAAAAAATTAATAATTATTATAAAAAAGTATAAAGCCTGGTAACAAATTTTATTTCTACAGTATATAGAGACTTTAAATGTGTAAACCTTTAGTTTACACATTACCCAAATAAAGATCAATAAATTTATTTATAACAGAGTATTTTAATAAACAATCTTTTCAGCAATTTGTGAATATGCTTCATTGATTCTGGAATCAATAGACTAATTCTAATGAATCTGGCATGCTAATGAATAATGGTTTGATCCAAACGTTACATTCACAGCAGTGAGACGTTTATATTCCAGCAGGCAAGATCATTTTAACCCTGATTAGTTAACAGACTGTATTCATGAGAAAGGTGTATTGATTTCAATGGCTGTATTGATTTTAGGTCTGTTGAACCTAGACACCTTGCAAATTTATGGGCTGGCTTCATTGACTACATTTTGATGTAATATATAGTTGTTTTTAGAAAGTGCTGTAAAATTTCTGGCGTCTGACCTTCCCTATAGGAGATTATTAACCTGTAACTTTTATTATTTTCAGATGTCTTTCATAGAGGAATGATAAAATCATTAATTTTAGCTGATGTTAAGTACAAAGGGTAAAGCATAAGTTAAGTACTGTTGAAAATTCAACTATTTAAAAAAACATTACCCATAAGAATTTGTTTGTGATTACAACCTTCTACATGAGAGACGACAAAAAGAACCTAAGTCAAGCTGTGCTTCCACAGTGCTATCTGACCACAGTGGCTTACTTGGCAAAAGGCAACAAAATATTAGAATAAGATGGATCTGATGACTGTTTTAGTTTAAATTCACGGTATTTAATAATCATTTATATTTTATATAATTATTTTAACTATCAAATCAAATTTGCTGAGTTTTCTATAATGTTTTGATTCTAATTCTTTTGATGATATGAATTCAATTTAAATTTGTCATATAGTTTAAGAGAAAAAAACTAATTCTGCTCTTATTATTTACCATATTGTGAATAACATGAAGTCTTCAAAAATTGGAAAAATAATTGTCTTACAAGGCATATAATTACAGATATCTAGAGTGATTAATACAGATTATTTAAATTTCACTTCTGGATTTCACATTTTTCTGCCTAAAGTGTGTAAATAGAGTAGAAATCTGCTTTAAGTGACCTTGGATATAGAGAAATATTCAAATTTAACCTGTGAGTTCTCACCAAAGTTTTGCATCTACCTCCGTTCATTGCATAACCCACTGGCTATCTCAGCAATATTATTTTTATCATTTGAATAAAATTTCTTTCATTTCATGTCTTGAATATCTTTCAGTAAAATTAACTGCCTAGCCCTCTGTGCTCTTGTGCAAATAGTTAATACAAGTGTTAAATTGGACAGTACGGTAATCACAGACTTCAGATTTCTGACAGATTTCCCCTTCTAGATTGGCATTGATCTATGAATCACTTCAATCATGAAATAAAGACAGAACAAACAAACAAACAAACATCTATTGACAGCCTAACATATGCCAGGGGTGCTTGCTTAGATGATTAGCTTAGTAGGTATGGGCCTCAATGTTGGATTTTATTACCTGACTAGGAATTCTTTATTTGCCAGTCACCAGCTGTTTGATCAATGATTTAACTTTACTGTTATTTGTTCCCTTGAATGTAAAATGTTTACCTACTAGTTTCAAGTAACTGCTTTTAGGATATTTTTTACAACTAAATGAATTAATGTATCTGAACCGTTAAAAGAGCACCAATCATGTAAATCTCCCAGTATACTAGTTACTGATATTTCATACTTCCCAGAATTTACAGTGGTATTTTATTATTTAAATATTGTGTGATTTGGTTATTTTTAAGTTATGTTTATATCTTGTGCACTGTCAAAGAACAATAGAAAAGGTCATGCAATGAAAAGTGAAACCCACTCTCCTCTCCTGTCCATAGTCCTAAGTCTCCAGAGATAAATAGTCATCTCTGGTTCTGTGGGAATAGTTTCACATATATTCTATGCATGTACCTGCATATACTTCCTATTTTCTTTCTAATACAAATCAGCACATACAAATATAAACTGGCCTATACCTTACCCTTGTTTCACTTAATATATTTTGACAGTTTTATATTTCACTAAATACAGGACAAGCTCATTCATTTTGACAGCTGCCTTGTGTAAACTTAACCAGTCTCTTCATTCACGGATTCTAAGCTGTTTCTTTCCTTTTTTAAAATCATAATGAATGCTGTGATAATCATGTACATATATAGAATAATTAAATAATGTGTATATGAATGTGTTTATACACACACATATTCAAATACGCATATATATTCACATACACACACATCTGTTCCCACAGTTATATTCAAATATGTGTAAACACACACACATTATATACTGTGTTTATGTTTATTTTAATACACGGATAAATATATCTGTTGAGAAAATTCATGCAAGTAGACTTTCTGGTTCAATGAGGAATGTCTTCAGTTTTATAGATATTCTTAACCTGCTCTACATACTAGTTTTGCCAATATACGTTTTCAACAAGAGTATGTGGTTATATGTGATTCAGCACATAATCATCAACACAGTCATTTAATTTCCATATCTGTGACAGGGTATATCTCACTATTTGCTTGGCATGATCCACTGCATCTTAGTATTTTACTTACTTTTTCTGCCTTCTTTTAAAAAATAATATATTAGAAAATTCAATTTTAATAGTATATCCATATTGTAGATATTTTTGCTCAGTTTCTTGTTTATATTTTATTATTTCTGTTATAATTGTTGGCTGTTCAAAGGCTTTTAGATTTTATGCAGTTAAATGTAATTTTGTACGGCTTCTGGATCCATAGGCATTTCTAAAATAACTTCTCATGTTTACCTTGGCACATTTTCAATTTTATATTTTGTATTTAAGTATTTTATTCATCAAAAAGTTATTTGGTATACATTATAAGTTAAGAATCAGACTTTTAGCTCCTAAATAAAAAGTTCAGTCGACTCAATAGAGTTTGTTAAATTAACCTTATTGTTGCACTGATTTAAAATGTTATTTTGATTATTTATAAATATTTAAATATTTGTGCTTTTCTTTATTCTGTTCAAGTAATCTGTTTCTTCTTGTGCCAGTGCCACAGTTTTAGAATTGCTATAGCTCTTTACACTATGATGTATAATTGAATTAGTCCCCATTCATTACTCATCATTTTTCAAAATTTTCCTAATTATTCTCAACAAATCTTAGTGTTAACTTTCTTATCTTTCCAAAAAATGCTACTGACTTTTAAATTGAGATTTTATAGAAGTATATTCTTTATTTTTAATAGGATTCTTTAGTCTAATACATAGAAAACATAACTCTTTTTAGTTTCTATGTAGAAAAGTGGTTTATTTTATGTATTAATTTCATATTCAGCCTCCATCAGACTGAAACTTACTGTAGTTTCTAAGGATTTTTAAAGCTAATTTATAAATGTTTTCCAGGTATAAAATCATAAAGTCTTTGAAAATCATAGTCTTCCTCTTGTTTTTCAGTTTTTACACTTATATTTTATTCTACTCTCCAGTTAAATTCTCTAATATTTGTGTTATAATGTTGAACAGTAGTGATCCTAAAGACATCTTTTTATTGTTTCTGATTTTAATGCCACTCAGACAAATGGTCCTCAAACATTGCATGGAACAGTTCATACAAAGGGCTTGTTAAAACACAGATTGTTGCTCTCCACACCAATCTTGATTCTGTAGGTGTGGGATGGGGCAAAGCATTTATATTTCTAACAAGTTCTCAGGTGCATCTGACACACCTGGAACAAGGCCCCACTTTGACAACTGCAGTATATTATCAGGTTCTTTAGTATAAAGCTGAATTTTACTTCAAAATATCATGTACTTTTGATAATGTTAAATGACCCTTTATTCTTTTTTTGTTAAGGGTTTTGTCATAAATGAATGTGGGAGTTTTGCAAATGACTTTTGGGAATTCATAGAGCTGACAATATTGTTTTATTTCCTTTTCCTATTAATGTGATAAATTTCAATAATAGCTGTTCTAATACTGTAAAACCTTAGCATGCAACAAATTTGATAATGGCATTTTACTTTTAATATGTTACCACTACATTATAGTTGACACTCTGAAATATTTTGTAAATGTCATTGAGTTTTCATTACTATGTTTTCTGCTTTGTATATTAATGTTAAAATCATTCCATGAATATAATTTGAAATATTTCCTTCTCTACATATGTTCTAGAAGTAATCATAGTAAAGTTATCAGTTTTTTGATGTTTTGATAGATTTCACTGAAGACATTTTTAGGATTGGCATTCTTTGTTATTTTCTTTTGTAGGTAAATATTGATAATTTTACTTTTCTTAAAAAAACAATCACTTTAGCAATTAAATATACCTCTAAATAACAAATGGATTAAGAATAAGTCTCAAGATAGGTTCAAATATATTGAACTAAATAAATATGAAAATAGAACATCAAAATTTGTGTGATTAGCAAAGTCTTCAGAAGGGGAAATTTATAGCAGTGCATGCATGTATTTAAAAAGAAGAAGTATCTAAAACTAATAACCTAAAGAAGGACAATATACCCTAAAGCAAGCAGAAGAAAAGTAATAACAAATACTGGAGCATAGCACAGTAAAATTAAAAACAGGACATTAATAGAGAACATCAACAATACAAAGACCTGGTTCCCTGAAAAGTTCAAATTCATAAACCTCTAGTCAGGCTAATCAAGTGAAAAAGAGAGAAAAAATTAATGTGGTCAGAGATGAAAAAAGAGCAATGACTACTGATACCATGGACATTGAAAGGATAACAAATGAAAGTTATGAACAATTTTATACCCACAGATTTGATAACCAACATAAAATGAACCACTTCATACAAAGGCACAATCTACTAAAGTTTACCTAATGAGTAATAGATCATCTGAATATGCTCATGTCTATCAAAGAAAATACAGAATAATATCTCTCATGAATATTGATGCAAAATCCCCAAGAAAATATTAGCAAACCAAATTCAAGAAAGTATAGAAACTATTATATGCCACAACCAAGTGGAATTTATTACAGGTATGCAAGTCCCATTCAACTTTAAAAAATCAAATAATGTAGTCTATCGTATCAATAGGCTAAAGAAGAAAAATCAGATGATAATATTAATAGATGCTGAAAAGACAAGTGATAATGTTGAATACTCATTCCTGATAAAAATCCTCAGCAAACTAGGAATAGAGGAGAAATTCCTCAACTTGATAAAGAAAATCTACAAAAAACTATAGCTAATGTCATGCTCAATGGTCATAATTTTCCTATAACATTAGGAACAAAGCCAGGATGTCCTCTATCACTATTCCTATTCAACATAATACTGAAAGTACTACCTAATGCAATAAGATAAAGAACTAAAAAATACATGTTGGTAAGAATAAAATAAAACTATTTTTATTTGTACCTGATATGCTTGTCCATGTAGAAAATCCCAAGGAATCAAAAGCAACAAGAAAACTCCTGGAACTAATAGATTATAGCAAGGTTGTAGGATGCAAGCCTAACATACAAAAGTCAATTCTTTTTGTATATGACAACAATGAGCTATAGAAATTTGAAATTGAAAACACAATGTGACTTATTTTAGCATGAAAATTTAAAATTAGAAAAAGAAATGCTGAGATGTACATTTTAAAAATTATATACAAAATTGATATGAACAAAACTACCAACCCTGAAAGAAATCAAAGAATAACTTAAAAATAGAGAGACATTTTGTGCTCCCAAATAGAGAGACTCAATATTGTTAAAATATTCATTCTTCCCAACTGTATCTATAGGTTCAACACAATCTTACTCAAAACCCCAGCAAGTTATTTTGTGGATATCAACAAACTAATTTTAAGTTTATATGGAACGGCAAAGACACACGCTAGCCAAAACAATAATGAAGAAGAGAAAAGTAAGAGGATTAACACTACCCTACTGCAAGACTTGTTATAAAAGTACTCTGATAAGGACAGTCTGCTATTGGTGAAATTATAGGCAAATAAATTAATAAAACAGAATTAAAGTTCAGAAACAGACCCACACAAATATGTAAAATAATTTAGTCTTTCCAAGAAATGGTGTGAGATAACCCGGATTCAGGTGCAAAAACAAAAACAAACACACAGACACGAAAGAAAGAAATTTATCTAGACATAGACCTTAGACCTTTTATAAAAATTAACTCAAATAGATCATAGAGATAAAGACAAAATTGGAAAAGTATAGAATTTCTGAAAGATAATACAGTAGAAAAATCTAAGTGATCTTGGGTCTGGTTGTGGATTTTTAGGTATAACACAAAAAGTATTACCCATGAAAGAAAAAAATGGAAACTTAGACTTCATTGAAAATGAAAACTTCTGGCCGGGCGCGGTGGCTCAAGCCTGTAATCCCAGCACTTTGGGAGGCCGAGACGGGCGGATCACGAGGTCAGGAGATCGAGACCATCCTGGCTAACACGGTGAAACCCCGTCTCTACTAAAAAAATACAAAAAATTAGCCGGGCGAGATGGCGGGCGCCTGTAGTCCCAGCTACTCGGGAGGCTGAGGCGAGAGAATGGCGTAAACCCGGGAGGCGGAGCTTGCAGTGAGCTGAGATCTGGCCACTGCACTCCAGCCTGGGCGACAGAGCGAGACTCCGTCTCAAAAAAAAAAAAAAAAAAGAAAAGAAAAGAAAAACTTCTGTCAATCACTCTCCTAAGAGAGTAAAAAGACAATCCACAGGCTGGGAGAAAATATTTGCAAAAGATACATCTGATAAAGGATATGTATCCAAAATATACAAAGAACTCTTAAAACTCAACAATAAGAAAGCAAACAATGCGTCTGCGTCTGGGTGCAGTGACTCACATCTGTAATCCCAGCACTTTGGGAGGTCAAGGCAGGTGGATTACGAGGTCAGAAGTTCAAGACCAGTCTGGACAACATAGTGAAACACTGCCTCTACTAAAAATACAAAAATTAACTGGGCGTGGTGGCGGGTTCCTGTAGTCCCAGCTACTGGGGAGGCTGAGGCAGGAGAATTGCTTGAACCCAGAAGGCAGAGGTTACAGTGAGCTGAGATCACGTTACTGCACTCCACCCTGGGTGAAAGAGGGAGACTCCATCTCAAGAAAAAAGATAAAAAAAAAAAAAAAAAAAAAAAAGAAAGCAAACAATGTAACTTAAAAATAGGCAAAAGATCTGAACAGACACATCTCCAAAGAAGATATATAAATAGCAAATAAGCATATAAAAATGTTCGACATTATATATCACTAAGGAATTTTAAGTTAAAACAATGAGTAACCACTACACACCTGGCAGAATGGCTATAATCTGTAAAACTGACAAATACCAACAACTGATAATGGTGCAGGGCAACAGGAGCGGTCATTCACTGCTTAGGGATGCAAGTGGCACAGTCACTTTAGAAGGCAGTTATGTAGCTTCTTGCAAAGCTATGCATAGTTTTATCATACAATCCAGTAATTGAACTCAGAGGTTTTTACCCCAGTGAGTCAAAAACATATATCCACATAAAACTCTGCACATGAATATTAATAGCTGTTTTGTTAATAATTGCCAAAATCTAGAAGCAATAATGACGCTCCTTTAATAGGTGAATGAGTATATAAACAGGCGTACAACAGTAAAACAATTAAAACTACCAAGCCATGAAAAGACATCGAGGAACCCTAAATGTATATTGCTAGGTGAAAGAAGTAGATATTCTTACCTAGTCTATGATTCCAATTATATGACGTTTTGGAAAAGGTGAAACTATGGAGACATTTAAAAGTTCAGTGGTTGCTCAAGGATTGGGGGAAGAAGTGACAGATGCATATGCGAAAGGGAATTTTTAGGCTGGTAAAAGTACACTGCATGATACCATAATGGTGAATATATGGCATACATTTGTCAAAACTCATAGAACTGTAGAACACAAAAAGGAAACCCTCATGTGAACTATGGACTTCAGTTAATGTTTAGAAACTGCATGCAATTACATTCCCATATGAACAAACAATATATAATAATTTATGTAAAAGCACATATGTATGTACATGTGCATTAAAAAAGTATGAAAACATAGTGACTATAATCTCCACAGGAAGAGATTTGGAATCATTTTTATCCATTTCCTTATACTTTTCTATATTGCTTACTTTTCTGTTATTATTTCATTTTTATTAACATAAAAATAATCTGGGCTGGGCGCGGTGGCTCCCGCCCGTAATCCCAGTACTTTGGGAGGCCAAGGCAGGTGGATCACCTGAGGTCAGAAGTTCTAGACCAGTCTGGCCAACATGGTGAAACCCCGTCTCTACTAAAAAGACAAAAATCAGCCAGGCATGGAGGTGGGCACTCGTAATCCAGCTACTTGGGAGGTGGAGGCAGGAGAATCGCTTGAACCAGGAAAGCAGAGGTTGCAGTGAGCTGAGATCGTGCCACTGCACTCCAGCCTGGGTAACAAGAGTGAAAGTCTGTCTCATCATCATCCTCCTCATCATCATCATCATAATCTGATTTCCTTAAACTATCAAAATAAATACTAATTTAATGGCCTCTAGTAAAATATTGTAGGCATAGATCTGAATAGAAGAATAGTTTATGTAGTTTGTTCCTAGGCACCTAACAATGAATCTGTTACCTACTAATTCCTAGGCACTTAACAATGAATCTGTTATCTACTAATTTATTCATAGAGTCTGAATAATAGTTTATACAGTTTGTTCCTAGGCACCTAACAATGAATCTATTATCTACTAATTCAAAGTGTATGTTACTCCTGCAATATTTTTCTTCCTCTTCAAGATAGATTTTATTCTATTTATAAGTAAGTTTGTTCCTAAGGGCATAACTTTAAAAGGGAATACAAATGTGCTCTTCTATAATATTTTCTTATTTTGATAGATATATTTGTTATTTGTGAATGGTTTTCATTTCACTTTTATGTGGCAGTTCAGTTGAGATTAATCAAATAACATTTTACTTTTTACTCATTATTTTATAGTACACATAATCTGTTTAGGTTACAAGCTCTCCTAGTATTTTCTTGGTTTCTTTCGGGATGTGAAATGTTTCTGCATAATTCTTATGACCTGTTGTAAGAAACTGACTTGTCTTAAGAGAGTCAACACTGCCATATTTGTTCTTTGCCACTATTCTTACACATTAATAACTTTCTACTGTTTTTACTTTACAAAGCATCTTTTGTTTCTGTCACATTTAAGATAAAATCCAGATAAAGCAATCCTTGGTTTCAGCATTAGTTAATTTCTAGCAACAGTAAAATCAAATAGTTTCATCTGCAGGTGTATTTGTTTTTCACATTTTCATCACCCCTGAGGGAGGAACACAAGTAAAGTCTTGCAACATTGCCACAGTGTGTTATTTATATTCCCATTGGGTACCATTCATCTTATTTCAGTTTCAGTCAACTATTTTCTAGCACATTTAGATCGTTTTATAATTGTATTCTTACATGATTTACTACCATTCTTTAGTTTAATGGGGCTTATTTTAGGACTTGTATTGAAGATAGAACATAGTATTCCTTTTTCAGTTAACCAAAATATATATTTTAGCTATTTAATGTAGATGTTTGTTGTAGATATCACGGTACCTTCTAATGGAAATAATAATTGTTTTAGGATAGGATATTCTTATTTTTATGCCAGTAAATATTTAATAACCAGCTCTTTGAAAGGAAAGCAAAATGGCTCTGATTTGTAGCATTAGAGATTTTCCTGATGTACATAGTTCTATTCTGGCCTATTTCAAGATACCAAAGTAACATTAAACGATTTTGAACAATTCTGAACGTTGAACAATTGGCACTCACAAGTTAGTTCTAGCATGCCATAGCGGGCTCCTATATTTCAAATGTCATCCGAATGTTGGAAAGACTTAGACTGTTCATACTTTGGCTTATCTGAAACCCAGAATTTCTATTTTGGAGAATCCATTTTCCAATTTGGTCCTGATAGGTTTGTTTTATGCTATCCAAACTAGCAAGGGTCTTTCGTGTTTTACTGCCATCCAGCTATTCTAATAAAATTAATTTAATAGATTAATTCTAACTTGCTATTATGTATCATATTGTTTTCTTTATTTTCCCAAAGCCTTACTTAGACCAGAATCTTCATATATGATTTTATACTTTGGTCCCAAAAACAATTGCATGAGAGCTATTTCTTACAGATATTCGTACAAAATAATTTAAATGTATAGACTAAGGCGCTTTGGGGATTAAAATAAGAAGTAGGAATTTTTATCTATACTATTCTTTATTACCCCTTAGGATAAAATATGTTGATGTCAAAGTTATTCTTCTTCCTCTGAATTATAACCAATAGTGGTTACTTTAGCTTTGCACATTTTCACAATTTTATCCTTTTGCTAAGCCCTCTAAAATTAGAAATTTGTCTGACTAAGGATTTTAAAGATCCATGTTTAATTTTTTCAGGTTCCCTGAGGCAGCATGAAGCTAATGTTTGACTTAGAAGGAAAGGAGTAGGGGTATTAGCTGGACACTGGATTCACTGATAGGATCCTCAAGAAATAGTCTAAGAAAACTCCTGGGTGAATGTCTGTTTTTGCTTAGGGAGATGACTGCTTGGACTGGCACTACCTTTGTTGTACAAACTTTGGCTAAGAACCTTACTGCAATCTTTTCATCACCTTCTATCTGACTTTTGTCTTCTATTTCAAACTTTATATTCATTAAAGCAATAGTGCTGAGGTGTCCATTGAATATCATCTTACAAGGTTTATTAAACAGAAATCAAAAATAATTTGGAGAGCTCTCTGTTGATATCTGATATCCTCACTTTCATTTCTGGGTCTAGGTTGTAGCTATGATTTATTTTACTCTGTATAATATTTATGACAAAAATCTACTTCAGTGTGACACTAAGCTACACCATCACCAACAATCAAATAGCAATTTGAAGGCTTGGGAAATAAATTTAGTATTTCTAAATATAGTGTTTTACCACACATGCTTAATAAAGTTTATATGACCTCTTATGACAACAGAAAGTACAACATAAAATGATACGAGCATAGGAAATATATATCTACAAGGATGCGTGATAGCAATCTACAAGCCTGTAAATTATTATTTTTTTGAGCTGATAAGGAAAAAGAAAATTTGTTCACTTTGGTTACCAAGGAAGAAAATAAAGTCATAGATTCAAATGTAAGAAGCAATGCTCAGGTTAAACATTATGGTGGAAATGGCAGGTATTTTCAAATATTAGAAAAATGTTTATAGGAAGATCAATAATCCACTATTTTAATTCAGTTTGAAGGTCATAATTCCCCTCCCTCTTACTTGAAGCTTAGGAAGATGTTAGCTACAAGGTCTTTTAGGGAATTAAAAGAAAACCTGCTTGATTTTCCCTTGAACCCATGTTCTTATACCAGTTTTAGAATAACATAGCAGCTGCTCTCTCAAATCATGCAAATCCCGGGAGAGGTGGCTGTACTTGGTGATTGTAGCTAACTCAGCTGCTCTGGGGTTAGAGTTGCTTCCTCCTCTTCCTGTTACCACAAATATTTGTGAAATAATGTGCTGGGAGAAGGCACAGCTAGGATCTACAGCTGTGTTGGTAACCCCATCCCTTCATGGATTGGGGCTAACAAATAGCTTCTGAGCTCATAAGCCCCTTTCTTGTAAGAAGACAACACTTAATTGCCACACACATTTCCCTTCATGTAGAGGGGTCTACATTTCTGTAACACTCCTGGCTTCTTCCAGGGAAGGAAAAGAGAGTTACTTTACTGATGAGTTAGGAGGATAAAGAGTATACAGTCTTTTTCTGCCTCCCTTCAGCTTAACTAACACAGGTTCTGTACTGCAACACCATGCTTTAATTGTAATGTTTCATCAACAAGGAAGTTGTGGAGGGATTTTATAGCATTGCCTGTGATTGAGAGTACAGTGGGGGGAAATGGCTATCAAATCATGCCATTTGATATTAGAAAATCCACTGTTACAACATACACCTTTGCTATGCCCTATATTTTTACCTAATTTTTTACCTAATTGATTACATAATTTTCATTTGGTAATCAATGATATTTTGCTCTTTATATACGTGAATTCTTTTTATCATTTAACAAATGGTTTAGAACACAGACTGAGAGAGCAGTGTCTGTTATTTATCGGGCTCTGCATGTTTTAGAATAAAAGCATAATTCTTGAGAAATTGAACAAACTTGCTTTCTCTTTCTTTCATCTTTCTTTCTTTCTTTCTTTCTTTCTTTCTTTCTTTCTCTTCTTTCTTTCTTTCTCTTTTATTCTCTCCTTATTTCCCTCCTTGTCTCCTCCTTCCTCCTCCGCCTCCTCTCGCCGCGACGGGCGGCCTCACCCTCCTCTTGCCTCTCCTTTCCTCTCCTTCTTCCTTCCTTCCTTCCTTCCCTTCCTTCCTTCCTTCTTTCCTTCCTTCCTTCCTTGCACAAGGTCTTACTTGTCATCTATGCTGAAGTGCAGTGGTGTGATCATAACTCACTGCAGCGTCAAACTTCTGGGCTCAAGCAATTCTCCTACTTCAACCTCCCAAATGGAAACAAACTATTTCTAAATATCCATCAAGCATGCAGCACCATCCTAAGTAGATGTTATCCAACTATATCATAAATTATTGAAGGTATAAAGGGTCCTTTTATCTTAAGGATTATTTTATCTAAAATTAATTTGATATTTTTCAAATGTAATTTCCAAGACCGTTAGGGTACGGAAATAAAGTGATCATTGGGTATCACAATATAACCACTACACACACTATAACTTAATCTAACACTTAGGGATAAAGGACAGGAAAAGAAGGACATATGTAAAATGATTCTTACTGTATGTGTGTGTGTGTTTTGTGTGTGTGTGTGAGATAGGGACCATTACATAATGCCTACCATCATTACATTTTTTTTTTTTTCTGTGACTCAGGCATTAAAAGATTGTGTTCAGACTCTGGATCATTGCCTACACGACCATTATGCCAGTCCTCCTATACATACTATTCTTGTCATCATATTCTGGATATCTTCTAATGTAATGCTAATCTTTTGGAAGTGCGCAATGTGAATACCTCTTGATACTTTCTCAAGTAGTGATTCTGAACTTTTTTGAAAGAAAGAAGAATTCTTTTCCCAGGAACAAACAAAACTCAAAAAACATATACCCAGATACAAAATGAATTTTATATGCAATTTAAGAGAATTCATGAACCTTCTAAAATCCACAAACATGATTTAAAATCAAGCACCTAAAACTTAGTAATGTGTTTCTTGGTTTAGACAATATTTGATTTAAGTGTGTAATTGAGGCCATAATAAACTCTTGAGTGAGGACAAGGAGTCTGACAAAATACGGATTGCTTTATTATCTTCCCCTCCTCCAATGTTTGACCCTCCCAGATCATTACAGCTTGCCTTCTGGGACTGGTATTTCACAAAAAAATCCTCTTTGTTTAAGTATGACCTGATACAGGAGATATTTTTTAAGGATAAGCTGGTGCATATTTCATGTTAAGTTGTAAGGTAAACAAAAGAATGTTTATTTTGTAGGGAATTTCTAAACATTGTCTTGATTATCTAACCAGGGAAAGCAATAATTAATATGTTTATGTTCTTTAATAGTGAGTGCTTATTAAATTTTATAAATAATCAGAAATTATGCAGTAGAGCTACTGACTTTGGGCTATAAATTTTTTAAATTTCTATGTATGCATTGCATTTGTTTCATCAACATTACATGAAACCACTAAGGAGAAACTAAACTTTTCCTTCAGATGTGACAGGTTTAGTCCTTTGACATAACTGGCATCTTAGCTACTGTGTTAAAGCACAGAAAAATAGTGTTTCAACTGCAATGAAGAAGGGTTATTAACATTGTATCTTCTTCTGACAAAATTCTGATGTTGGGTCCACAACAGAGGGAATAAGGGGAATGGTTGTGGTAAAATTCTCTCTTTCTCTCTTCCTTTTCCCTTTTAGAGCCCTGGGTGGAGATCAAGTCTTAGAGTCAGTCATATGATTGAGACAGAGATTATCTTTCTTGTTAAGCTGTAACTTACATTCTGTAAAATTTAACCTTTTTGTGCCAGTTCTGTGTGTTTTAACAAATCAAGACACAGAATAGTTCTATAACCCTAAAACGTTCTTCTCTGCCTCTAGATAGTCAAGCACCCTCCCTTCCACTTCCCAGCACCTGAAACCACTGATTTGTTTTCCATCCCTATCACTTTGCCTTTGCAAGAATATTATTAAAATGGAATCAGCCCATAGTGTTGTGAATCTGACTTCTTTCACTTAGCATACTGCATGTGAAATTTATCCATGCTATTGGATATATCAGTAGTTTGTTCCATTTTATTGATTAGTAATATTTAATTATATTGTCACTTTGAAAATAGAAGAAAGGTTTGTGCATTAACTTTTTGATAAAACCTGGCATTTTCAGAATTATAAATTTAGGGCCAGAGACCTTTTTCCTCCATGTTAAATGAAGTGTGATGATGCATCTCTTATGTGCCAGCCAGTGCTTTATATGATCTCACTGAGGATCTAGCTTGTTTGGGGCTTCTTTCATAAAACAAAATGCCAGACACTTGTTTATCCACAGATGTTCCATTTCTACCAATAATCAGTCCCTGCCATGTTCTTTGGTCTCACAGTTCAGGTAGCAATAGCGGGTCCAACCATCCAGTACTAAGAATAAAATGCCATGAAAGTTAAATTAGAGATTTGTTTGTACTATAGTCTAATTGTTTTCAATTAGAAATATAAGACTAGAGAGTATAGGAAAAAGATCGCTGGAAAAAAAAAAAAAAAAAAAAAAAAACAGTTTGCAACTCTTCCAGATGAATTTGGCTGTGTAAGACTGTTATCTTAGCCACTGATCATTTTATCCATACCAAAACGGGTCCTATTGATCATAGTTTAATTTTGCTTCACTTTTATTATGACTGGTTTTTCTAATGGAAGTGATGAAATCAGATTTGAGCTGTTTCAATTTTATAAGATGTATCAGATCTCTGAAACTCTGTGCAATGCATATTTGAATAGGATTTGATTAAACTAGACAATAGTGATTTATACCTATTGTGATAGGGGGAAATAGAAAGGAAGATGCCAGTACAGTTTTGAGATATTTAGGGTGCCAGTTTACCTTTTTACTGCTTTAATATACAATCAACTGTTTTCTTAGTTTCAGATGCTCAACAGACTTGACATTCACAGACAGCAGCAGTAATAACATTTGTTGTTACCTATAAGGATATCTCATTTGGGAAGCATGTTAGAATTAAAGTAGCATTCACAGCAGAAGGACAAGAATACAATAGGTTGAAAGGCTTAAGAAACACAAGACTCATCTATTCTTTCAAAACCACATTCCCATGGGGCAAGAGGGCAGAAGATATCATTTCATTCTGGCTCCGAACTGGAAAAGTAGGTCTAGACCAGTGTGGTTTTGTCAGGACCCTTCTGACCTTGGTGTAACATGATTATGGAAAAACTATCATCAGTGGACTTGCTCTGTTGCTCTCCCTTTGGTAATACGTTTCCACAATGCAAAAAGACAACTTAGATGAGCCCATTCTGATTCTTGCCTAAGGAATTTATATTTGAGGCATCCAAAAATCATGATTATTGACACATCAGTTGGACTTATTTATTCATGATCTGGTAGAGGAGGCAGAAAGCTAATAGAAGGTTTTGTTTGTTTGTTTGTTCTTACTGCCAAGAAAGTACTTAAATAGAAGGGGGAAAATTTCCTATCAGAGAGAAATTTTAGGGAAAACTTTATATAAAATAACATATTAGGACATTGGACCTGCATTACAGATTATGCACAGTATTGCAACCAAAAAGAATTAATAGGAGGGGAAGTATCAAGGTGGCTGACTGGAATCATCCAGCACTTGCTTCCTTCACAAATAAGTAAAAATATAGGGAATAGACAATTACACTTTGAATGGAACATCTAACAGAGAATACTGAAATTCAATAGAGAAATGACAGGAAATACCTGATACACACAAGGAATGGGAAGTCAGGCAGCCAACTTCGCCTGGATTGGCTGAGAACCCAAGAGGCTCCCCTGTCTGGAGAAAGGGTAAATTAGAGATCCTCAGTGGTCCACATTCCCACCAGGGACTCCTGCAACCCTAGCCATGGGAAAACCCCTCGTCCTTTGGTGGCCCTGAGACTTGCAAAGGGAGCTATCGGATACTGCATAGCAGCGTTGCTCTATGGAGGGAGCTCCTGCTGGGTCCCACACACACCTTGAGACCTAAGAAGCTGCAGGGCAGTGCCATTATAATCTCGTCTAGCCCAATTAGATTATATCATTCCTTGGGACGCAACAGCCCTAGAACCTCCACATTCTTGGAACCCCACTGAAATTACCCTGTATTCACCTGGGAGGGCTGTAGTGGCACAACACTGGCTGGACCTGGCAGTCTCAAAGCCCCAGCATTTTAACCCACACAGAGTCCTACAGCCCAGGGAATAGATAGTGTAATGCAACAAAGAAGCTGCCCCTAAAACAAAGGAAACCAAGTGTGTGCTACCTAGATTCTGAGAGTCACTTGCCTGGGGCTGCTCCCCAACTACCCTGTCCCCACCCACAGCAGCAGGGCCACTGAGCACTAGCATGTTTCCTAAAGACAGGCTTTCCCTGTGTACCCCCCCTGCTGCTGTTACAGGGGGCCAAAGTACATGCCCTCCAGAGTCTGAAAGCCACCTGCCTGCCAGGGGATACTCCCACTGATTGCAACCCCGTTTTCCAACAGCAGGGCTGCTGAGCATTTGCATGTACCCTGAGGAAAGTTTCTCCTTACCCATTGGTATTGGATCGCCCTTTCCTACCCACCATAGTCTGTGCCATTGTGCACCTGATGACAGGCCTGCCCGGCCTGGCACTGCACCTTTAGTGTCAGAGTAGGTCATCTGAGGGCCTGAGGATCACCCTTTCCAGCCTACCACTACTGGCATCTGTGTACTTCTCCTGGTTACCTGAGGAAGGGCCTAAGGAATTTATATTTGAGGCATCCAAAAATGCCTCCAACCAGCACCACTGGTGGCACCAACCTGCACATACCATCTAGGGGCTTGAGTACTGACCTTCCCAGCCCACAATAGACACTACTAACACTAATGAGTGCAGTTTAAGAGCCCAAGGGGGTCTTACCATTGCCTATTCTAGGTATGCAGCTGAGGAGCCCTAGGATATGCCCACTCTTCTCCTTGACCCCTGCCACTGTTGGCACATGAGTGAGCTTCCTGGAGGCCCAAGAGCTGGCCCACCTGTACCTGCTAACACCACTGCCCATGTATGCCCCACTGGAGGTCCAAGGATAGACACAGTTGGCCCACCACTGGCCTCATGAAGCCTGAGGTCTGACCTACCTGGTGTCCTTATCCTCAGCAAAACCTCAATACAGCCATCACTAAAAATTACAGCTAAGCCACTGAGGAAATCATGGATGCCACTGAAGCAATTCAAAGTAAAAAAATCAAAGGCAATAACAAAATTCTAAAAATATCAAGAGTAAAAAGCACCTGGTTATATAAAAGGGAACCTCCATCACACAAATATTGGATTTCTCAAAAGAAACCTTACAGACCATAAAGGAATGGGATGATATAATAAAAGTGCTGAAAGAAAAAAACTCTTAACCAAGAGTACTACACTCAGCAAAACTATCCCTCCCAAATGAAGGAGAAATAAAGTCTCTCTCAGACAAGCAAAAACTGAGGCAATTCATCATCACCTGACTGGCCCTACAAGAAATATTTAAGGGCTACCTACACCTGGAAATGAAAGAACCATATCTATAATTGTGAAAACACAGAAAGGGACAAAATTCAGTGGTAGAGCAAAGACAGAATTAAAAATAACAAGGACTCAAGCACTAAAAATCAATGATAAATAATACGAAAGGAAGAAAGAAAATATATACAAAGCAATAAGAAAACAATTTATTAAATGATAGGAGTAAGTTCTTACATATTAATAATAGCCTTGGATGTAAACAAATTTAAATTTTCCACATAAAAGATATAGACTGGCTGAATGGATTAAAACAAACATGACCCAACAACATGCTGTCTACGAGAAACTCAATTCATTTGTAAAGACACATATAGACTAAAAGAAAAGGAATACAAAAAAAAAAAAATTCATATAAATAAATGGAAACCAAAAGTTAGCAGGAGTAGCTATACCTATAACAGATAAAACAAACTTTAAGTCAAAATAATAAAAGAGCTGAAGGTCATTATATAAAGGTATCAATTCAGCAAGAGAATAAAATAATTCTAAATATATATGCATTCAACACCAGAGCACCCAGTTATATAAAGCAAATATTATTAGATGTAAAAGGAGAGAGAGACTTCAATACAATAACAGTCGGAGATTTCAATGTCCTGCTCTTAGCATTAGATGCTCTAGATGTAAAATCAACAAATAAGCATTGAATTTAAACTAGATTTTAGAGCAAATAGACCTAACAGACATTACAGAACATTTTATCCAATAGATGTAGAATACACATTCTTCTCATCAGCACATGGAATATCCTTCAGGATAGATAATATGTTAGTCTACAAAACAAGTCTCAATGAAATTTTTAAAATTAAAAATTATATCATCTATCTTCTTAGACCACAATGGAATAAAACTAGAAATCACTAACCACAGGAGCTTTAAAAACTGTACAAGCAGGACAATCTATTGGAGGGGCGGAGCAAGATGGCCGAATATGAACAGCTCCAGTCTCCAACTCCCAGCGCGAGTGACACAGAAGATCAGTGATTTCTGCATTTTCAACTGAGGTACTGGGTTCATCTCACTAGGGAGTGCCGGGGACAATCGGTGCTGGTCAGCTACTGCAGCCCGACCACCAAGAGCTGAAGCAGGGCGAGGCATCACCTCATCTGGGAAGTGCAAGGGGGAAGGGAATCCCTTTTCCTAGCCAGGGGAACTGAGACACACAACACCTGGAAAATCGGGTAACTCCCACCCCAATACTGTGCTTTACCAAGGGTCTTGGCAAACGGACACACCAGGAGATTATATCCCACACGTGGCCAGGAGGGTCCCATGCCCACGGAGCCTCCCTCATTGCTAGCACAGCAGTCTAGGATCTAACTGCAAGGCAGCAGCGAGGCTGGGGGAGGGGCGCCCGCCATTGCTGAGGCTTAAGAAAGTAAACAAAGCCCCTGGGAAGCTCGAACTGGGTGGAGCTCACAGCAGCTCAAGGAAGCCTGCCTGTCTCTGTAGACTCCACCTCTGGGGACAGGGCACAGCTAAACAACAACAACAACAAAAGCAGCAGAAACTTCTACAGATGAAAACGACTCTGTCTGACAGCTTTGAAGAGAGCAGTGGATCTCCCAACACGGAGGCTGAGATCTGAGAACGGACACACTGCCTGCTCAAGTGGGTCCCTGACCCCTGAGTAGCCTAACTGGGAGACA
Source organism: Rhinopithecus bieti (assembly GCF_001698545.2). NCBI lineage: Eukaryota > Metazoa > Chordata > Mammalia > Primates > Cercopithecidae > Rhinopithecus > Rhinopithecus bieti. The sequence continues at coordinate 25,377 of NW_016813861.1, read as the reverse complement.
TCCCCCACTAGGGGCAGTCTAACACCCCACACCTCACACGGTGGAGTACACCCCTGAGAGGAAGCTTCCAAAGCAAGAATCAGACAGGTACACTCGCTGTTCAGCAATATTCTATCTTCTGCAGCCTCTGCTGCTGATACCCAGGCAAACAGGGTCTGGAGTGGACCTCAAGCAATCTCCAACAGACCTACAGCTGAGGGTCCTGACTGTTAGAAGGAAAACTATCAAATAGGAAGGACACCTA
>NW_016813861.1:0-22733 GCF_001698545.2 Rhinopithecus bieti | reverse complement strand
GAGAGAGAGAGAGAGAGAGAGAGAGAGAGAGAGAGAGAGAGAGACAAGGTCTTACTCTGTCACCCAGCCTGGAGTGCAGTGGGAAAATTTTGACTCATGGCAACCTCCACCTCCCAGGCACAAGCAGTCCTCCCACCTCAGCCTCCTAAGTAGCTGAGGCTATAGAAATGCACCACCATGCCTGACTAATTTTTGTATTTTTTGTAAACACAAGTTTTCTCCATGTTGCCAGTCTGGTCTCAAACTACTGAACTCAAGCAATTCTCCTGCTTCAGTGTCAACATTATCTTATATTTAGAAAAACTTAAGGACTCTCCCTGAAAATTCTTAGAATTGATACATAAATTTGGTAAAGTTGTAGGATACAAAATCAACATACAGATATCAGTAGCATTTCTGTATACCAATAATATACTAGCTGAAGACAAATTAAGAAAGGAGGCAATCCCATTCATAATAGTTACAAAAAAACAAAAAACAAAAAACGAAGAGTCAGCTTAACGAAGGAGATAAAAGATCTCTCCAAGGAAAATTACAAAACACTGATGAAATAAATTGAAGAAGACATAAATAAATGCAAAGACATCTTATGCCCATTAATTGGAAAAAATACTATAATTAAAATAATTGTACTACACAAAGCAATCTACAGATTCAATGCAATCCCTGTCAAAATACCAATGATTTTCTTTACAGAAATGGGAAAAAATCCTGAAATTTGTATGAAGCCACAAAAGAGCCTGAATAGCTAAAGCCATCTTAAACAAAAAGAACAATGCTGGAGGCCTCACAAAATGTGACTTCAAAATATATTACAAGGCTATAGTAACCAAAACAGCATGATATGAAACACACAGACCAATGTAAGAAAAGAGAGCACTCAGAAATTCACATATTTACAGCCAACTTATTTTTGATAAAAGTGCCAAGAATATACAATAGATAAAGGACATCTTCTTCAATAAATGCTGTTGGGATAACTGGGTATCCATATGCAGAAGAATGAAAGTAGGTCCCTATCTCTCACTTTATACAAAAATAAACTGAAAATGAATTAAACACTTAAATGTAAGACCACAAACTATAAAACCGCTAGAAGACAACATAGGGAAAACACTTCAGGATAGTCTTCTAAGATAAGATTTTATGGCAAAGACCTCAAAAGCCAAGGAAACAAAAAACAAAAATAGACAAATGGAGCTATGTTAAGCTAAAAGATTCTGCCCAGCTAAGAAAACAATGAACAGAGTTCAGAAGCAACTGGTTGAATGGGAGAAAATATTTGGATGCTTCTCTTCTGACAAAGGACTAATAATAAGAATATATAAGGAACTCAAACAACTCAATAGCAAAACAATAAATAATCACATTTAAAAGTGAGCATGAATAAACACTCTTGAAAGAAGATATACAAAATGACCAACAGTCATATGATCATTAGTCATCAGGAAAATTCAAAACAACAGTGGAATATCATCTTACCCTAGTTAGAATGGCTATTATAAAAAGTACAAAAAATAATGTATGATGGCAAGGATGTAGCAAAAGGGAACTCTTATACACTATTAGTGGAAATATAAATTACTACAGCCATTACGGAAAACAGTATGGAGATTTCTCAAAAACAACTAAAAATGGAACTACTGTGCAATCTAGCAATTCCACTAGTGGATATTTATCCAAAGGATAGGAAATCATTATATGAAAGAGATACTGGCACACCTTGTGTTTACTGCAGCACTCTCCATAATAGGAAAGATAAGGAATCAATCTAATTATCCATCAATGGATGAATGATAAAGAAAATATGGTCCATATACACAGCAAAATACTATTCAGCCATAAAAAAAAGAAATTATGTCCTTTGTGACAGCATGGATACAACTGAAAATCATTACATTAAGTGAAATTAAACGATGCACAAAAAGGCAAACATCACATGTTCTCACTGATATAGGAGGGAAAAGAGTTGATCTTATGGAGTTAGAGAGTAGAATGATAGCAGAGGCAGGGAAGGGTGTAGCAGGAGGAAGAGGCATTGGTTAATGGGAATAAACATAGAGTTAGACAGAAGGAATAAGTTCTAATGTTCAAGAACAGAGTATAGTCACTTCAGTTAACAACAATGTGGTATTTCAAAACAGTCATATGATCATTAGTCATCAGGAAAATTCAAAACAACAGTGGAATATCATCTTACCCTAGTTAGAATGGCTATTATAAAAAGTACAAAAAATAATGTATGATGGACCGGGCGCGGTGGCTCAAGCCTGTAATCCCAGCACTTTGGGAGGCCGAGACGGGCGGATCACGAGGTCAGGAGATCGAGACCATCCTGGCTAACACGGTGAAACCCCGTCTCTACTAAAAAAAATACAAAAAAACTAGCCGGGCGAGGTGGCGGGCGCCTGTAGTCCCAGCTGCTTGNAAAAAAAAAAAAAAAAAAAAAAAAAAAAAAAAAAAAAAATAGTTTGAAGAGAGAATTTAAAATGTTACCAACACAGAGAAATGATAAATACACAAGGTGATGGACATCCTAGGTCCCTGACTTTTTTATGATACATTTTATGCATGTAACAAAGCTCCATAAATATGTATAAATATTAGGTATCAGTAAAAGCAAAAGAAAATAATAAGAGAATTAACATATAGGAGTAGAGTTATGAATCAGAGAGGAGCAGGAAAAATTTACTAAGATGGCAGAATGGGGTGGACCTCATTTGGTATTACTCATGACAAGGAATTTCTTTCTTGCTTACTCACTTTTGATATATCTAAATATCTGTATTATTCTGTGTGTTCAGTTTGATATTTATATGTATACAGTCTTCTAGATCATACAAAACATTTCATTTTCTGGAATTTAAATAAATTGAACTCATATTAGATCACTTTTGCTTCCCTGTTTTCCAATGGAGTGTTTCAGATACAGGCAAATAAAATATGCCTTTCAAGTCTTATAGGACATTTTCATCCATGCAAGCTGGTGTAAATTACCAGTTTATGTCTAGAATCAGTAAGTTACTTTTTTCAGATGTGTGTCTTATTTTTCCAACAAGAAAGCAAATTTCTTCGGAACATATGATATTTTCTTATGGTTTTCCTGATCTTCCTGAGTACTGACATCTTGACTTTCACATTGTACACATTCTATAAGTATTATCACATTGATTAATTGAACTCAAAAACAGACTTGAGGTAATAGTTAAACTATGTCAAATATTATTTACCTGCTTGTTTCTCAAGGCAATCTCTCTTTTTATTGATATTTTGTGTCAGTGTTATTTGACTGGTTCTCACTAAATAATCCAAGTCCCCTATAAAATTGACTAATAAAAGCTAAATTGTTACATTCCAAGATACTTCTATTTGAGTATGAAAAATTATTTAAGACCTTTAAGACCTCCAAGCATAATTTCTAATGGTGGGATTTCAGACCATATGACAAGCCATATTTTTGAGCAGTTGATGCTTCCTGTTTGTTGCCATACATATACAGCTACCTACTTACTTGTTATCATAAATGGGACTCACTTTCTTTTCTTTCTCCCTTTCCTCTAAATCCTCGATTGTCATCCCCAGGGGGAAAAAACACCCACCTTTTTGTTTCAATAGCTCATCATTTTAAACAACTGATTTTTCATTTGTCATAAATAATGGAATAGGCATTCCTTCTGTGATACTTACAGTCTGGAAGTTAATCTAAATTTGCTCTTCCTTCTGTAAATTACCATTTATCCAGCTGAGATATTAAATAACAAAGTTTCTCTCTTTAATGTCTTTTCTGTATGTTTGTTTTAGCAGTCCTAAGGTTTCATTTCTGTTGTTTGATCGTATTCATTCATGTAAATGCTTTTATATCATTGATTCCTGGGTAAAAAGTTATCTCAAAAAGTTTAGGTTATATTTCATATCTAGGTGCTGAATCATTCTGAGCTTTAGTTTTTGTTTAGTTTATTTTTCTGAGTTATCCATATATTTTACAAATGATAAGGTATCATTTATATTTGTATTAAATAATTTATAATAATTTGATTTATTAAAATTATTTAATGTAACAATATATTTAAATAATCTACATTTAAAACTATTAATCTTTTTGAACTACAAGATACAATTATAGTGATTTTATGAAATCACTTTCAAAAATTTTGGCATATTGGCAAGTTAGAGGAAATGCTACTTTGGCAAAATAGTTTATCAACTATTGGCATCAAGAATTTTTTTTTTTTCCTGACAGATTTGAATTCATATAATGTAACAAATTTTATTACTTAAAATTATTGATGCTTACTAATTTTTTCTTAGACAACTTTGCTAAGGTAGTTGCCACAAAAAGCATTAATCTACAAATAAAGTTTTTTAGTTTACTTATTCAAAAGTGAAAAACATCAGAAACATTGGAAAGAAAAACCAGGATTTGAGTCTCATTCCCCATAATTAATAGTTCTGTGAACTTGGGAGAACACACTTCTTTAACCTCTTCACACTATCAAATGGCTGATATAAAACCAAATGAGACAATAAATTAAGTGTTTTGCCAACCATAAATCTAACATCCCAGTGGCTCTTCTTAATTTCACAGTAGTTATACGTGGAGGCCAGCACTTCTTTGACATCTAATGGGGGTTTTGAGAATATCCAGAGAGACTAATTTTGCCATGGAATTTGGTATCCTCACAATGCTTACTCTGACTGGACAGGAGTATGGATACATCTTCAAGCAGTTCGTAGAGCTTGTCACAAATGGAAGAAAAAGTAGAAGTATACTGTGAATTTAACATGGAAACTGATATTGAATGACTGATCAGTGGACTTTTCTGAGACATACTTTTGGTAATGCCCCAACAGAATATGGGGTCCTGTAGAGGGTATGAATTGTTCCTGCTCAAGAGCGTAGTATCCACAGTATATATTTAACTACTTGTTTCTTAATGAAATTAGGTTTCCTGGTAGTAAAACTGTATTCACTATTTTATTAAAATCAGAAGACATTGTTGGTGTCTAACAATGTCTCAGAAAAAATAATAGTGTCTGCTGTTTATAATCCCTTCTTTAAAGGTGAATTCTCTGTCCACTAAATTGGAAAAGCAGAGAGAACAAAATTGTTCTACATGTGAAAATGTATGGAGAAAAGGTCTGGGAAGATGCTAGGGAGGAGAGAAGGCAGACGAATGTATAGCTCAGTAAGATAGGGATAGGGATGAAGAGACTTTGATGTTTTTGGGGTTTTGGTTAATGTGGGGCAGGGAAGCAGCGAAAGAAGAGCGAGAGAGGAGGGGTCAGGTAGCTAAAGAGGAGAAGAAGTGAGGCAATGGGGAATTGGAATTGTTTCTTTTTTTTTTTTTGAGATGGAGTCTCGCTCTGTCGCCCAGGCTGGAGTGGAATGGCATGGTCTCAGCTCACTGCAATCTCCACCTCCCAGGTTCAAGTTATTCTGCCTCAGCCTCCTGAGTAGCGGGGATTACAGGCTCATTCCACCACACCCAGCTAATTTTTCTATTTTTAGTCGAGACGGGGGTATCACTATGTTCTCCAGGCTGGTCTTGAACTCCTGACCTCGTGATCCGTCCGCCTCTGCCTCCCAAAGTGTTGGGATTACAGGCGTGAGCCACTGTACCTGGCCGGAATTGGTTTTTAACAGATACTCCTTCTCTTCACAATGTCATTATTAGTGAAGTGTCCATTTATTGCTTTAAATTTTCATATTCAATTAAATGACCCTTTCTTGTTTCAAAAAAAAAAAAAATGTTATGTAATAGCACTGACTTGTGGCAAACTTGAAAGTTTTCTTCCATAGATTATTTATGGAATAAAATTAAGTTTAGAGAAAAGAAAATTTGGTCTTAGTCAGATGATATCTTTTGACTCTTATTATAGACAATAAAATCACGTCGTGAAAGTCAGAGACAATGACAGCATGATCACAAATCTTTATTTCAAAGCATCTATCAGTAAAAGAAACAGAGTAAATTGGAGAAGGAGACTTGTTTGATCTGCCTTTGAAGGTAAAATTAGAGTGGCTCATAGGAATCAAAGGTTCAGGAGTGTCAAGCTAAAACTATGAGAAAGGCTCCAAGAGGAATAAAATGCTGCTTCTGTTTAAGAACAACATACTTGTGGAGAAGTCACTGAAAGCTGTTTCTATTGAGCTAATCTATCAGATTAGTTTTTGCTTTGGTTTTTAAAGATATGGTAGCTTTGGTTTTGTTTTTCCACATTAAGTTAAAGAATGGACTTAATATTTTGTTAAGAGTAACTGTGAACACCATATTTTGGATTCTAAATTACCTACTCTGATGATTAAAGAATTTCAGGAATATTGATTTAGTCGACTTTGAAAGGTAAGATTAAACAAAATTTTTTCATTTATTTTTCTCTACTATTCCTCTTTCCTTTGTTTCATAGTTGCTTTGCATTTAGTCATTTTCTAAGAGCTTACATTTTTGCTCAGTTGAAGATTATCCCATAACTAAGTGATGTATATACAAATACTCAGTGCTGGGAATTATTTTTCTTTAGAAGGAGCAGCAGAAATTAAACATTTAGGCTTTTGCAAAATGGCTTGTTTCTTTTGTTGAAAGTGATTATGTATCCCATCAGAATGGAATGTGGATTAGGTGTTTGAATGATTTGTGCCTCAGGCTTTTTTTACAAATACATGTTACTAAATGTAAAAATAACTTCTGTTTTTCCAAACTAATTAGTGAGATTTCAGGACACATTGTTCACTCACATTTTTTTTCCCCATGGCTTACCATTAATCTCTATCTGAGTTAGTGACTATATGATCAATGAAGATTAGACATGCAAGAATATTTGTTCCTGGAATTTGCCTTACTTATGGTTAAAGCATTTGTATTGTGAGGAAAGCTTTTTTTTTTTTTTTTTTTTTTCCACAGACACTGAAGTGTTCAGTAATTGATAGCCATCTGAATCTGAATGTGTTCTCTTCAAGGCTTTAAAGAAACATTTAAAATCTGAAATTGGGGGCAAATTGGGGAAATTCTCTTTTGTATAAATGAGTTCTTAATGCTTACTGTGTATATCCTCTCTCTTTCCATATATATATTTAGTTTTAATAACCCCAATGATGGACGTATTATTATCTCCATTTAATAGGTAAAGAAGCTACAGCTTACAGAGATTTTGTAACTTTCAAAATCCATCTAAGATACATAACTTTTAAGTGATTAACCTTTATCTGAACCCAAGAAGCTTTCTCATGGACCCAGAGCTCCAACCATAGTGCTATGTGATTCATTTCATTTCTTCAGCTCTTCTGACATTCTTTTTGGCCATCATTACGCTCATAAAAAGGAAATTTAGTTAATATTCTATTATATATGTTAAGAAACGGAAAGATTGTTATATATTATAAACCAAAAATAAAATTCTAAGGCCCCTCAACCATCCAAATGGACTTTTTCCTCAGCCAAGGCACTCTTAAAGTTTAACTAGAAAGACTGATTTAGGGCATGACGGGAAGTAGGGGTTGGACATGTCTTATTATACCTCTCCATCATTAACATCAACACATACTTTAAGTCTGATAAAAAAACATTTTACAACCTATTCTTTCTGAAGCCTACTAACTGAAGGCTTCCTCTGCAAAAAAGAACTTCGGTCTCCACAATCCTTTATCTCAACAGATGCATTTCCTTTCTATTGATCCCAGGTCTTTAGAAAAACTCAACCAATTGTCAAACAGAAAAATTTTAAATATGCCTATAGCCTGGAAGGCCCCCAGCTTCTAGTTGTCCCACCTTTCTGGACCAAACCAATGTATTTATTAAATGTATTTGATTGAAATCTCATTGGCCTCTTCAGTTCCTATGTGGTGGCCTGGGATTCAATCTCTGAGGTGGTGGGCCTATAATCAGGACTCCATCTTGCTTTGTTTTTTTCTTTTTTTCTTTCATTTTTTCTCTTTTTGCCCCATTAAATTGTGCTCTACTTACCCTTCAATGGGTCTGCATGACTAAATTTTCCTGCTTGTGTGACAAGAGCCTGGTTTTAGCTGAACTACGGAGCAAATGCTACAACATCTTGTCTCCCTAAAATGTATAAAACCAAGCTGCACCCCAACCACCTAGGGCACATGTTCTCAGGACCTCCTAGGGCTGTATCACAGGCCATGTTCACTCATGTTTGGCTCTGAATAAACTTTTTAAAATATTTTAGAGTTTGACTCTTCTCATTGACAATATAAATGCAAAAACAATAAAGAAGACAATGTATTTTAGCTTTGTAATATAAAATTATTTTGTTACTGTTAAATCTAGATTTGTTTTTCTCTGTTTCTGACCAATTATTAAAAATAGTTCATATTTCATTAGCACTCACAGGTGAGTGTAAACAGGTTCAGGTTATGTGGAGAAATGAAGAGGTCAGTTACTTAAAAATTCACTGAGGCTGGGTGCGGTGGCTCAGGCCTGTAATCCCAGCACTTTGGGAGGCGAAGGTGGGCAGATGACGAGGTCAGGAGTTCGAGACCAGTCTGGCCAACATAGTGAAACCTCGTCTCTATTAAAGATACAAAAAATGAGGTGGGCATGGTGGCCGGTGCCTGTAATCGCAGCTACTTGGGAGGCTGAGGCAGGAGAATTGCTTGAAACCAGGAGGTGGAGGTTGCAGTGAGCCAAGATCATGCCATTGCATTCCAGCCTGGGCAATAGGGTGAGACTCCAACTCAAAAAAAAAAAAAAGAAAAAAGAAAAGAAAAAAGAAAAAAAATCACTGAAAGATGTTCACAAGGAACATTAACAAGAATGTATCTATGCGTTTTTTTTATTGGCCATAATGAACATGTAGTTAAATATTTTTCAATTGTATAATATTCTATAGAAGAATCAAACTTTCTCATAAAGCACTCTGTTATTGAATTCCAGCACAGATTTGAGAGGAATCTGATATTATAAAATTATGTTGACTTATAAAGGAATAGTCATCTTGCAAATGTAGAAAACCTGACCTCAGAAAAGGAACATTCTTGTTTTATCCAATGGGAGCCACTGAATCAAAATGATAAAAAGACTTCTATATAACCAGAAAGTTTGTATTGAGCAGACAAAAATGTTTAATCAAACGTTTCCTTGATCTGGTTATTTACCTCCTGTTACCTCTCATTCTTGCTTTTGGATTAGAATCTCCATTTCTCAGTTCCTATAAAATGAAGAAACAACAGGCCCTGAAGAAAAGTTAAGAGTATCCTGAGCACTTAATAGGTTATCCTCTGTAAATAAGTGCATTTGACTTTTGACTTTATGTATCAATCTTTTCTAAGGGTGACTAAACTGACGTCTTTTCTGTAGGCCCAATACCTTCTAGATATTGATTGGAAATACATTTGCAGACTTGCAAGTCAGAGTACTTGACACTGGACCACTGTGATTTCACTCTGGGCAACATTCTCCTAGCTTCTCCAGGCACCTTTCTTCTGTCTCAGGAGTGATTCTGAAGTGGTGTGTTCTACTAACATGCGAGCTTCCTGACCCTCTTATGGACGTGCTACAGTGGTGTGGCTTATGTATTCAGCTCAAACCCCTTAGGGGAGATGGAGCATGCAAGTGAGTGGGTGCAGGAGCCAGTGTGAGCATTTTGGGCTCCGGCCCCCATGGCAGTGTCTAGGGGTGTTACAATGCTCTTTTATCTCTGCCATCCGGGAATGGCTTAAGTGTTAAATAGCTCAGTGAAGAGTCAGTGAGACAGCCTTTTTGGGATCCCGCACCCAGTGTGTCCCGAATTTTTGTCCAGTGTCCAAAAAGAATTGGGTCACACAGACTTGAAGGATGGTAAATGTGGGGATTTTATTGAGTGATGGAGGTTGGTTTTCGTGGGATGGGGAGCTGGAGAGGAGATGGAGTGGGAAGATGATCTTCTTCTGGAGTTCAGCCAACCTGTGGCTGAATTCCTCTCTGAGTAGCCCCAGCAGAACTCCTCTGGACATTCAGACATTCCCCCTCTTCTCTCCTTCTCTGCCACTCTGCCGCTCTTCTGCTTGTGAAGCCTGGGGTTTGTGGTTTATACGGACACAGGATGGAGGGTGCATAGCAGGTCAAAAGACAACATTTGGGCATGAAAACAGGAATGCCTGTTCACATTTAGGGCCGCAAGTCCAGGCTTGAAGGTGGAGCCCTCACCAGGAATCCCACCCTCCTGCCTCCTGTCTACATCTCTAATACCTGTAAGCAAATCATATGTAATTTGTTATTAGTAATAAAGTGCTAAAGTATGGTAAATAATTTAGTTTCTATAGATTGGGTTGGGTCTAAGATTACTCATATACTAATATCATTTTTGTGGTTCAGTAACCTATTTTTGAGTTGAAAAAATATCTGTGGAATTATACCATATTTAGAGTTTAGGAGACTTTACCTTGCTTGTCACAATTCTGGTCCAAATCATGAGCCAGAAAATGACACAGGAAATATTTGGGACTAAATCATATACTATCATATCATTTTTAAATACTGATATCTCCTAATACTTTTATAAAAGCTTTCTTTATAAGAAAAAAAAAAAGAGGTAAATTCAGAAAAAGGTATATGTGTAACCTAAAGATAGTAGTCCTAATATTAAGCCTTCTAAATGAATTATGAGGACAGATTTTGTGGAAGAGATAGTGTTACACAAATGCAGGGTGCCTAGAGCAATGGTCTATTTCTTCTCTCATTGGCTGGTTTGTTTCTGTTACTCTTTTGATCACATCACAGATTTTTCAATAATTCCTCAAGTTGGTATAGATAATGCACTGCTGCACTACAGAAATTTAAGGGTAAAGAGAAATAAATAATTCATTCATTATGAAACCTTCATTAGTTTCTTTTCAAAGCCTCCATTACATTTGTTCCCTTTCTTTTGTCAGTTCCAATTTGTATTGCAAATCAGCCATTTATGAACTTATTTCACTTGTTTTTGAACTATAAGCTCCTTAGGGACAGAGCCTTGATATTATTATTTGTATTCCCTTAGAGAGAGCTTTGCACACAGTAGGCATACATTGGTACTGATTGAGTAAATGGTGTCATTCATATTAATTTAAATAATTATCACAATACTTAAAGGCTGGGGAAATATATTATAGCAGAATACTTTAAAATTAAAATAAATAACCAGAATCCCTAAGAAACCATTCTTATTTGCTTGTTTGGTTAATTTGGCAACTGTCTTTCCTAATAGAGTTAAAGTATTACTTTGTATATAAAATATACACTTGAAATAATTAGTAAATAATCATTAACGTTAAAATTGAATGTATTAAAATGTATTAAACATAATTTAAAATATTCATAAAAGTCATATAGTAATAAAATTTTAGATCAAATTGATTTTATATGATTTTAAAATTCAGGAATATTCAGAAAATTACATTTAGCCAATATTTTAGCCAGTATTTTCTTCCACAATTTTACTTGGACTGATAGGAGCTAATCAAACATGTTATATTAGATTATAAAAGTAGTATGAAGAAAAGGGAATTATTCTAGAAATAGGACACTTGGCTTTTAATCTTCATTTTGTAATTAACTGGCTATGTGACTAGGGCAGTTATTTAACATCTCTGAGACATATTTCTAAAATGGAAGGATGGGAGACTGATAGTCTACGGTTTTGCAAAGTGTGGACGTTAGTGAGTGAGGTAAAAGAATTGTCTTTGATACTAGCTGCAGTCTTCTGATGTATATAATAAATAATTAGAGTAAGATGCAGAAAACAAGGCAAGTTTTACAAAGTGATTTTAATTCTGAATGGAAGTGATACAGTTGTTAAGATGTTTAATTCTTTAAAATGATATGAAATTGGGCTGGGCACAGTGACTCGTGCCTGTAAAGCCAGCATTTTGGGAGGCTGAGGCGAGTGGATCACTTGAGCTCAGGAGTTAGAAACCAGCCTGGGCAACATCACAAAAGCCCATCTCTACAAAAATATACAAAAAATTAGCTGAGTATGGTGGCATACAACTGTAGTCCCAGCTACTTGTGAGGCTGAGGTGGGAGGATCGCTTCAGCCTGGGAGGTTGAGGCTGCAGCAAGCTGTGGATCACTCCACTGTACCTCAGCCTGGGGGACCAAATGAGACCCTGTCTCAAAAAATAAAAAAAGAATACAAAATTGTTTTTTTGAACTTAGAATGAAACACCTACATGCAACACTCAAATTACAAAAGAAATTTTTGTAATTCTGATGTCTTTACCATAGGCTTCTCCATCATTTCCTGCTGCGTATGAACACAGATTTTTTTGTCTTTTTTTTTTTTTTTTTTTTTTGACACTGAGGTACATGTACATCTTCCTCAGTGGAAGATCAGGTCTCTAACTCTAACAAGAGTTTCTATAATATGAATGCATAGCAGATAATATTCTCCTTAATTTCCATTATAAAAGATTTATACCACCAGAATTAGGTTGATCTAATATCTTTCAACAAATATCACTGGAATAATTGCATATTCATATGTAAACAAAAGAACTTCAATTTATACCTTGTATCATATACCAGGATTAATTCAAATTCAGTCAAAATCTAAATGTAAAATTTAAAATTAGGAAACTTCTAGAATAAAAAATACAGAATATTATGTTAAGTAATATTTTTTAGATATAATATCAGAAATATAATCCACTAAAGGACAAATTACTTACATTAATTTCATTATAATTAAAAACTCCTGATCTTCTATCAAGCAAATAAGAGAGAACCCACAGAATGGGAGGAAATATTTATAAATAATAAATTTGATAAAGGACTTGTGCCACCGTATAGAAAGAAATTTCAAACTACACAGGAATACTACTCAGCAATAAACATAAATGAATTCGACACACACTACAATGTTGATGAATCTCAGAATAACTAGTCTGAGTGAATGAAGCCAGGCAAAAAACAATACCTACTAGATGATTCAGTTTACATAAAATTCTAGAAAATTTAAATTAAAATATAAGAACAGAAAACAGATCAGAGATTGCCTGAGGATGGGTGAGGAGTGGTGAGACTAAGAGCTAGAAAAGAACATGAGGAAACATTTAAGAGAAATTACTATGTTCATTTTCCAGATTGCAATGGTTCCATGAATGTGTACAGATGCCAAAACTTACCAAATTGCACATTTTTTTTTTTTTTTTTTTTTTTGCTTGTTTGTTTGTTTTTTTTTTGAGACGGAGTCTCGCTCTGTCGCCCGGGCTGGAGTGCAGTGGCCGAATCTCAGCTCACTGCAAGCTCCGCCTCCCAGGTTCACACCATTCTCCTGCCTCAGCCTCCCGAGTAGCTGGGACTACAGGCACCCACCACCTCGCCCGGCTAGTTTTTTGTATTTTTTAGTGGAGACGGGGTTTCACCGTGTTAGCCAGGATGGTCTCGATCTCCTGACCTCGTGATCTGCCCGTCTCGGCCTCCCAAAGTGCTGGGATTACAGGCTTGAGCCACCGCCCCTGGCCCAAATTGCACATTCTTACTAAGTACAGTAAGTACAGTAAATTGTACTCCAATAAAGCAATTAAACGTTTTATGAAGTGAATTTAAAACAAGATAACTTTTTAAAATTTCCTTACATATTTCAGCTCATTTTGATTACCCCTTGTACCATACTGTAACAAAGTTAATATTAAAAAACAGAACCATAGTCCCTCACTTTAAAGGGCTCAAAACAGTAAACCACTTCTAATTTTGACTAGCAGACTAGCGAGCTAAATGCTTTAAAAATGTTATCATGCTACAGTGAAAACAGATTCCAGATAAATTTTAATCTGTTTCTTACCCAGAAACAGTAGACTAGCACTCAATAGTGTAAAAAACAAACAAACAAGTAAACACACAAATAAATAAATGAACACACAGATGAAAGTAGAGTCATGAGCTATAGACGACTTTAAAAGCATGAAGAGGTAAAGGCCGAGCTTTGAGCCCCATGAATGGTTGAGAATCCACGCCTGAGAATCTTCAATTCAACTTATGAACTTAAGACTCCTCCAACAGACCTAGACCCTTGAACAGAGTACCCCCATAGTGATGATATAGGGTAGAAAAAGAAATCCACTAAAAAATAGATCCTACCAAGCAATTGGTAATTTTCAAGGTGGCTACAGGGGAAAATAATAATTCTCTTTACAGAAAATGTATAGCTAGTAGCCTGCTCTCATACAGGTCTGGTGTTCAAATATTCACTAATCATTTAGTCAGGGAAACCCCAAGCTTTCGTTGTGTTCTACAAAATATGTTCTCCCAATAAGAAAACACATTACCCAACATGGGAGGGAATAAACCATCATAATTGAGCATTAGAAGAACAACACACAATTTCTCATACTGAAATTATGAGGTAAACCATAAGGAATTATTTTTCAAACAATAAAACATAGAATGAAAAATAATAAGGGCATTGGTAACTATTTAAAATAACTAGGTAGATATTTTTCTAAAGAAACAAATAAATATTTTATATGTAAAACATGCAATTAATAAACTGACAAGAAAATCAATGGATGCATTGAATAGCAGATTACAGCCCCCTGAAAAAAGGAATAATAATCTTAAAGATAAACTGTATGCATCTTATAAATGATGACAGAGAGACAATAACATGGGGAATTTTTTTTTATAGTTGTGAGAATTAAAGGGTACATTGAGAAAGTCTGTCATATACCTAATGAGAATTCCAGAAAAATGAAGAGAATGGGAAGAACTAATATTCAAAGTGATAAATGATGGAAATATTATATAACAAATAGAAGTACAGACCAAATATAAAAATCACTATGTACACCAAGCAGAAAAAAGTAAAAGAAATCTATATGTAACTAACTATAGGAGAAACTTCAAAATACAAAATAGAACAGAGAAGACCAAAATAAGAGAAAAAGACCAACACACACATACAAGGGAAAGGTCTTCAAAAAATTCATGGAAAATTCATATTATGGAAAACTAGGCATGGATTTCAAAATTTTTTGCACCAAAATAAACTCATTCTAACTTGCTATAACTTATCTGAACAGGATCTAGTTTGATGCACCAAAAAGAATAAGGCATCAGTTTAAAAAGAACCCTTATCAGAGCAACATGAATTCTGCTAAAGTTGAAGCAAGAACAAATATCAAATTTATGAAGACTGAGCAAAAGAATGGTGCAATCATTGATGCCTTACAGAAAGTTTATGGGGACAATGCCCCAAAGAAATCAGCAGTTTACAAATGGATAATTCTTTTTTTTTTTTTTTTTTTTTTTTTTGAGCTCTGTCGCTCAGGCTGCAGTGCAGTGGCGAGATCTCGGCTCACTGCAACCTCTGCTTCCCGGGATCAAGAGATTCTCCTGCCTTATCCTGTAGTAGCTGGGACTACAGGTGCGTGCCACTACACCCGGCTAATTTTTTGTATTTTGAGTAGTGACGGGGTTTCACTGTGTTAGGCAAGATTGTCTGGATCCCCTGACCTTGTGATCCACCCGCCTTGGCCTCCCAAAGTGCTGGAATTTCAGGCGTGAGCCACTGTGCCTGGTCAAATTCATTTTTTTTAAGTGGCAAGGAGAAGTTGAAGATCAAGTCCACATAGGCAGACCATCCACATTCATTTACAAGGAAAAATTCATCTGATTTGTGCTTTAATTGAAGAGAACCAACAATAAACAGCACAAACAATAAATAACACCATTAGATATCTCAATTGGCTTATGTTACACAATTCTGACTGAAAAATTAAAGGCAAGCAAACTTTCTGTATGATGGGACCAAAACCATTGCACCAGATCAACTGTAGACAAGAGCAGAGCTTTCAACAAAAATTTTAAACAAGGGAAATCAAAACAATGAAGCATTTCTTCAAAGAATTTTGAAAGGAGATTAAACAAGGCTCTGTTAGCATGATCCTGAACACAGAGCACAATCAAAGCAATGGCTACCAAGTGGAAGTGGTTTAGGCAAAGCACAAGAGCAAAAGTCAAGAGTAAAGATGATGTCAAAAGTGTTTTTGGGATGCTCAAGGCATTTTGCTTGTTAACTTCCTGAAGAACCAAAGAATAACAACATCTGCTTAATTATCAGAGTATTTTTAGAAAGTTAGCCTAGTGTTTAGCAAAGAAAATTCCAGGAAAGCCTCACCAGAATCTTTCTCCACCATGAAAATTCTCCTGCTCATTCCTCTCAACAAAGGCAAAAGTTTCTGTGGGAAATCATTAGGCATCCGCCTGACAGTCCTGATTTGGCACCTTTTGACTCCTTTTTCTCCCCAATCTTAAAATATATTTAAATGGCACCCGTTTTTCTTCAGTTAATCATGTATAAAAAGACTGCATTGGCCAGGTGTGGTGGCTCACGCCTGTAATCCCAGCATTTTGGGAGGCTGGGATTACAGGTGGTGGATCACGAGGTCAGGAGATCGAGACAATCCTGGCTAACACGGTGAAACTCCATCTCTACTAAAAATACAACAACAATAACAAATTAGCCAGGCGTGGTGGTGAGTGCCTGTAGTCCCATCTACTTGGGAGGCTGAGGCAGGGGAATAGCGTGGACCCGGGAGGTGGAGCTCGCAGTGAGCTGAGATCAAGCCATTGCACTCCAGCCTGAGTGAAAGAGGGAGACCCCGTCTCAAAAAAAAAAAAAAAAGAAAGAAAAAGACTGCATTGACATGATTAAATTCTCAGGACCCTCAGTTCTTTAGGGCTAGAATAAACGTCTGGTATCATGACTTATGAAATTGTCTTGAACTTGATGGACAATTGTTAAGAACTTTATGTGAAGAAATAAAGTTTATATTTTTTATCTTTTAATTCAGTTTTTCTATGAACATTTTGAAGTTCTGTCATTTGTATGTATGCATATATTTGTATGAATAGATATAAACAAAATTTGAGTGACAGATGATTTTTCAACAGCCCTGAACCAAGGTAGTAGTGTTCAGGTTATGTTCCGAGAAAAAAAATGAAGTGCCAGCCTTGCATTGTATCCCCATAATCTATCTTTCAGAAAACAGAACAAAATACAATTATTTTCAGACAAAAATATATTAAGAGATCTGACCATAATGATACTCTTGAGAAAAAGCTTCCAAGGGGTGTACTTTATTAAAAAAGACAATGACCCTAAAAGAAGGAAAAAAGTTGGCAAATATATAATGAAATCTATGTAAATAGTCTCTGTGGGGTAATAAAAATTATGTCTACAAAGCAAATAAAACACACAATAAAATGCTAGATGGCAGTATTTTTTTTAGTAGGAAGTGACATAATGTGTCCACGAGTTTCTTAACCCTTCCGGAACAGCAAAGGACCTTAATACTTCAAGTGGTTATATGCCCTCTTTTTTTTTTTTTTTTTTTTAAGACCGAGTTTCATTCTTGTTGCCCAGGCTGGAGTGCAATGGTGTGATCTCGGTTCATCGCAACCTCTACCTCCCAGGTTCAAGCTATTCTCCTGCCTCCTGGGTAGCTGGAGTACTCCCTCTTTTAAGTGACATCTAGTACAAGACTGCTTAAATTTGAAGAACAGAGTTTGTATCTGTTTGATCCACAGCAAATTATTTAACCTTTCAGTACCTCAGATTCTTCATCTGTAAAACGGGAATAACAATAGTATGTATCACAGAGGATTTTTGTAAGTATTGAATGAATTAATACATTTAAATGACTTAGAATAATGTCTGTCATATAGAACTATGAAAATACATTTATCAGTAGTATTATTGCTTTTAATATTATATATTCCCTAAAAAAACTTAGATAGGAAAAGGCCTCCAATTACTTTTATAAGCCTACTTTTCTGTTACCAGAAACAGACTCTAAAAAGTACAAGAAAAGAAAACTATAGGCCAGTCAGATTAATAAAGATTCTGAAATCTGACATAATGAAGGTATTAATAAAGCAAACTTTGGCATATAAAATCTACTAATATATAAAGTATATAATTTATATCCGGACCAAGGAGTGTTTGTTTCATTAATGCAAGAATGATTTAGCATTCTTAATGCAAATTATGTACTATGTAGAGTAAAAGAGGAAAAGTTACAGGATTACTCAATTGATTAAAAAAAAAAAAAAAAACCCTCATTTGAGATATTTCAATGCTCATTCATGCAAACAGACATTTAGAAAAGTAGAAAAAGGAAGAAATTTCCCTAACCAAATGAAGGCTTTTCATCAATAATATTAAGCAAAGCATCATAGATAATGGTGAACCCTTAGAAGAAATCTATTTAGTGTCAGGATCAAAACAAGGGCATATAGTATCACAGATTCTAATCTATCACTGCAACACAAAACAAAAAGAACAAAGAACTAAAAAGAAGAGTTATAATGAGGACTGCCACAATGAATAACTCTAAGGGGAACATAATATGCAATGTGAACGATGCCTCTGGAATGTACAATAAAACAGGCCTGATTTTAAGATAGGAAAAAATTAGGTAAAATTGCCATCATTCAGAAATAAATGATTGTCTATAAAACAACCCAAGCTCTCCACACAAGCTGTTAGAAATAATAATAGGTTTTAGTCAAATCAGTGTACAAAATGAATAGTATTTATACAAGCAGCAATAATTAGAAATTTTAAAATAATAAGAGTAATAAAACATCCCATTTTCAAAATTATATATCCCTGCAGAATATTTCTATCAAAAAGTGCAAATTTATCTGGAAGGAGAAAACTATAAAACTTGATTAAAAGATACTTACTAAATAAAAAGATAAGGCATACTTACAGGTAGGAAGTCTTAATATGATAAGATATCAATTCTTCCTAAATTAACATATATACATAATGTAATTTTTTATAAACTTCCCACAGATCTCTTTTTCTAAATAGAGATCTATTGATCCTACAATTCATATATAAAAGTAAATAAATCATAGCAGTGAAGGCAATTTTGAATAAGAATATAGGACTAGATAGCAACACTTATAAAGATGTAGTATTAATACAAAAACACACAAATATATGTATTCATATATCTGTGCTATAACACACATTTGTATATACAACATGTGCTAAAATATATATGTGTATGTATTATTCCATTTTCACACTGCTATAAAGATACTACCTGACACAGAGTAATTTATGAAGAAGGGAAGTTTAATTGACTCACCGTTCTGCATGGCTGGGGAGGCCTCAGGAAACTTACAATCATGGCAGAAGGGGAAGTGGAAGTGGAAACAAGATATGTTTTACATGATGGTAGAGGAGAGAGAGAGAAAGAAAGAGAGAGAAAGAGCCACATTTAAAACCATCAGCTCTTGGGAGAACTCCCTCATTATCATGAGAACAGAATGGGGGAAACTACCCCCATGATCCATCACATCACCTCCCACCAGGTCTCTCCCTTGATACATGGGGATTATACTTCAAGATGAGATATGGGTGAAAACACAGAGCAAAAGCAAATCAGTCCACCTCTTCCCCCTCCCAGAATTCAATATCCTTTTTACATTTCGAAACCAAGCATGCCTTCCCAGCAGTCCCCCAAAGTCTTAACTCATTCCAGCATTAACCCATTGGACCCAAAAGTCCAAGTCCAAAGTCTCAGTTGAGACAAGGCAAATCCCTTCCACCTATGAGCCTATACAATTAAAAAACAAAAACAAAAACAAAAAAAGAAACAAGTTAGTTACTTCCAAGATAGAGGTACTTCCATGATAGAGGTACAGGCATTGGGTAAATGCTCCCATTCCAAAAAGGAGAGATTGGCCAAAACAAAGGGGCCACAGGCCCTGGCAGGGCACTCGGTAAATCTTAAAACTCCAAAATTAATCTCTGTGGATTCCATGTCTCACATCCAGGGCATGCTGATGCAAAGGATGGGTTCCCAAGCCTTGGGCAACCCCGCCCCCGTGGCTCTGCAGTGTATAGCCCCTCGAGTGGCTTTCATGGGCTGGCATAGAGTGCCTCCAGCTGTTCCAGGTGCACAATGAAAGCTGTCGGTGTAGCTAATATTCTTGGTTTTAGAGGAGTGTGGCCCTCTTCTCACAGCACCAATAGGCAGTGCCCCAGTGGGGACTCTGTGTGGAGACTCCAAACCCACATTTCCCCTTTGCATTTCCCTAGTAGAGGCTCTCCATGAGGGTTCTGCCTCTGCAGTAGACTTTTGCCTAGACATTCAGGCGCTTTTATACATCCTCTGAAATCCAGGCAGAGGTTCCCAAAGCTCAACTCTTGTCTTCTATGCATCTGTAGACCCAACACCACATGGCACCTGCCAAGGCTTGAGGCTTGCACCCTCTTAAGCAATGGCCTGAACTGTACCTTGGCTCCTTGTAGTAAGTGGCTGGAGCCCGAGTGGCTGGAATGCAGAGAACCAAGTCCCAAAGTTGCACAGAGCAGCAGAGCCCTGGGGCTGACAGAAGAAGCCATTTTTCCCTGCTAGGCCTTGGGCCTGTGATGGGAGGGACTGCCACAAAGATCTCTGACATTCCCTGAAGACATTTTCCCCACTGCCTTGGCTGTTAACATTTGGCTCCTCATTACTTATGCAAATTTCTGTAATAGGCTTGAATTTCTCCCTGGAAAATGGAGTTTTCTTTTCTACCAAAGGGTCAGGTTGCATGTTTTCCAAACCTTTATGCTCTGCTTCCCTTTTAAACCTAAATTGCAATTTCAAATTATCTCTTTGTGAACACATATAACTGAATGCTTTCAGAATAAACCAGGTCACCTTTTGAATGTTTTGTTCTGGTAGAAATTTCTTCTGCCAGATACTCTTTAAGTCATCTCTCTCAGCTTCAAAGTTCTATGGATCTCTAGGGCAGGAGTAAAATGCTTCCAGTCTCTCAGCTAAAGCATAGAATTTACTCCAATTCCCAGTAAGTTCTTCATCTTCATCTGAGACCATGGCAGCCTGGACTTCATTGTCTATATCACTATCAGTGTTTTGGTCAAAACAATTCAACAAGTCTTTAAGAAGGTCCAAACTTTCACTCATCTTCCTGTCTTCTTCTGAGCCCTCCAAACTGTTTCAACCTCTGACTGTTACCCAGTTCCAAAATCACTTCCATATTTTCAGGTTATCTTTATAGCTATACCCCACTACTTCAGTATTAATTCTCTGTATTAGTCCATTCTCACACTGCTGTAAAGAACTACCTGAGACTGAGTAATTTAAGAAGAAAAGAGGTTTAATTCATTCACGTTCCATATGGCTGGGGAGGCCTCAGGAAACTTAAAATCATGGTGAAAGATTAAGGGGAAGTAAAACATGTCTTACATGGTGGCAGGAAAGACAGAGAGAAAGAGAGAGAAAGAGAAAGATTGAGGCAGTGCTATACTTAAGACCATCAACTCTCATGAGAACTTCCTCACTATCATGAGAACAGCATGGGGGAAACAGCCCCCATGATCCAATCACCTCTCAGCAGGTCCCTCCCTCAACATGTGGGGACTACAATTTGAGATGAGATTTGGGTGGGGACATAGAGGCAAACCATATCAGTGCATGTATGTATATGCATATGTGATATGTTTATATATCATTATATACTTGTGTGTGTACATATATATGTATATATATAAATGTAGAGAGATATATAGCTATAGGGTATAAGTGAGTGTGTGTGTGTGTGTATGGAGAGATAAACTGAGAAAAAGAAAGAAGTTGAGAGAGGAAAGAAGCAGAATGAACTTATTGAATTCAAAGCTAAATTCTATAAAAATGTAATACTTAATCATTAAATCAAAATCTGCAAATGTTAGTATTAAGTATATTACAGCTATGACTTTTAAATAGAAAAAAATTTAAAAACTATAAGATTTATAATTCTTACATGAAGAGATTCATATGCTTTACTGTTTTCTGTTTTGTTTTTTTGACAGGGCCTCATTCTATATCACTCAGGCTGGAGTGCAGTGGTGCAATAACAGTTCACTGAAACCTTGAGCTCCTGGGTACAAGCATACTCCTGTCTGGAACTGCAGGCATGTGCCACAACACCTGGCTTTCACTGCTTTTTATTTAAGATTCAGTAACAGGAAAGATACCACAAAGAAACTTAAACTACAAAGAGAAAATACTTGTAATTCATGTCATTCGCAAGGAATTTGGAATAAAATACATAAAGATTCCTACTGATCAATTAGTGATAAACAACAATCTCATAATAATAAGAAAAAACTATATGAATGGGTGATTTGTTAAAAAGGATGCAAGAATAGAGAATGATATATGAAAAGTTATCGATTAATTATCAGGGATATGTAGATTTTGGTAGTCTTAAAACTTTACTGCAACATTTTTGGGCATTTCTTGCATCTAGATGGTGGATCTATGTCCCTTCCTCTTGAATCTGAGTGGACCTTTCTGGCTGCAATCAATAAAAAATATGACAAAATTGATGGTCTGCTGTTTCCAGGCCCAGGTCATAAAAGGCCAGGCAGATTCACTCTTGGCCACTCAAATGCTTGCTCTGGTAGTCCTGAGCAACAACTCTGACTTCTCTGAGTTGCTGTGTTGATAAGAAGCTTATAGATGCTCTGGTCTTCAAGCCTCAGCTACTGGTCATCCTTGGCTATTCAAATCTTTCTTCTTGAGGGCATGGATGTTATGGTGGAGACGCAATACATTCCTTCTGGATTCTGCCTGAATTCCTGATCCATGGGAAGAATGAACATAAAATAAAATGGTTATTATCTTAAGCCATTAAGTTTCAGAGTAGTGTGTTTTGTATCAAAAAATAATGGGAACAGAGTTTGAAACAAATGAATACTTTCTCATGTCCTGTATATTGCCAAAAAATAAAACCTCTCACAATAAC
>NW_016813860.1:0-1271 GCF_001698545.2 Rhinopithecus bieti | reverse complement strand
TTTAATATCTGTTTTCCTACTTATGATGGTCACAACTTAATTAAATAAACTGGAAGCTTAGGTATAATATGAATAGGGCATATATATGTAGAAATATCAAACTGACACAGATGACTAATATCTGAAATACAGTAATTACATTGCCTAATGATATTAATCTCATCATTCACCAAAATGAGTAGCTCAGGACCAAAACTTGGGGGAGCTATTTCTAACTCTAAATTTCATCACAACAAACCCTTTTAAACACATAATGGCTAATATTTAATAATCTAGTATTTTGTCAGACAATATATTAATTATTCAGTTAATTTCAAGGGTTTTGCCCAACATTCACTGAGTTCTTGGAGCCACTTGACTTGGTTATTTCTTCCAATGATATAGATTAGTATTTAGCTGGCCAGTGTGACATTCATGGGTTGTTGTAGCAAGGCAAAAACAAAACCAGACTTGGAACCAGTCAATGTCTTTGTAAGAAAAGAGATGTGTGATATAGTTCTAGCTCACAACAGATAAGTGGATTCTCAGAAACATTTCGCTGGAGGATTGCTTGACCCTGGGAGGTGGAGACTGCAGTAAGCCAGGTTGGCACCACTATACTGCAGTCTGGATGTCAAAGTGAGACCCTGTCTCCAAAATAAAATAAAATAAGCAGTACACAATGGGAAAAAAAATTGCTTGACACTGATCCTGAGGAAAAAAAAAAAAAAAAGACTTGAGAATTTAAATCTACCTCAACTGCAAATGGACCAGTATTGTTATAGTGTATAAAAAGTTAACATAATCTTACTCGATGGAAGCTTCCAGATCGACTGCAGTAATGGTCCCTATACCTGCATGAATTGGACCTCACCTGGAATGTTATGTCTCATTCCAGGAAAGACACAGTAAGAACACTGACAATCCCAACTGTCTCCAGCAGATGCTCTGGATTGCTTAGTACAGGGCCTTGGCCCTAAAGCTGTTCAATAAATAAGGACTGAATTATCCCGAATCAATCCTTCATCCTTTCTTCTTATCTCCTGAATTGATGAGGAGTCTGGAAATCATGAGAAATGATTAAGGGAAGTTGAAGGGAGGCAGATTTTGGCTTAATATAGAATATGCTTTCTAACAGTGCTGCCCCACAAGAAAATGAAATGCCCAACCAAGTAGGGATCTTAGTACAGAGAGTATTCCAGCAGGTGAGCACTCCTGTACCAAGGATGTTACCAAAGGGTTGCTTGCAGTAAGTGGGAGACTGAAGCAGCTGACCTCCAGTTCTGAGGTCA
>NW_016813859.1:0-1733 GCF_001698545.2 Rhinopithecus bieti | reverse complement strand
TTTTGGAGCGCATTGAAGTTTATGGTGACAAAGGGAATACTCTCATATGAAAACTAGAAAAAAGATTTCTGAGAAACTTCTTTGTGATGTGTGAATTCATCTCACAGAATTACACAGTTCTGTTCATTGAACAGTTTCTCAACCCTGCTTTTGTGGAATCTGCAATAGGATATTTCAGAGTGCATTGAAGCTTATGGTGAAAATGTAAGTAACCTCAGACAAAAACTAGAAAGAAGCTTTCTGAGAAACTGCTTTGTGATTTGTGAATCCACCTCACAGAGTTACACGATTCTTTTCCTGAAGAAGTTTGCTAAAACTGGTTTCATGGAATCTGCAAAGGAATATATGGGAGTACATGAGGCCTATGGTGGAAAAGGGAATATCCTCCTATGAACACTAGAAAGAAGCTTAGAGGGAAAATGATTTGTGATGTGTGAATTCATCTCACAGTGTTACACTGTTCTTTCTACTGAGCAGTTAGCTAAAACTGTTTTCTTGGAATCTTCAACGCGATATTTTGGAGCACATTGAAGCATATGGTGACAAACAAAATATTCTCGTATAAAAACTAGAAAGAAGTTTTCTGAGAAACGGTTTTGTGATGTGTTAATTCATCTCACAGAGCTACACAATACTTTTCATGGATAAGTTTGGTAGCACTGACTTTGGGGAATCTTAGAAGGAATATTTTGGATCGCCTTAAAGCCTATGGTGACAATGGAAATATCCTGAGATTAAAGCTATACAGAAAATTTCTGAGAAACTTCCCTGTGATGTGGGAATTCATCTCACTTTGTTACACCTTTCTTTTTATGGAGCAGTTTGCTAACACAGTTTTCGTGGAATCTGCAAAGGTTTATTTGGGAGTGCATTGAGGCCTATGGTGAAAAGGAAATATCCTCTGATAAAATTAGAAAGAAGCTTTCTGACAAACTGGGTTTCTGATGTGTGAATTCATCTCAAAGAGTTACAGTGTTCTTTTTATTTAGCAGTCTGCTAACACTGTTTTCTTGGAATCTGCAATGGCATATTTTGGAGCGCATTGAAGTTTATGGTGTCAAAGGAAATATCTTCATACAAAAAATAGAAAGAAGCTTTCTGAGAAACCACTTTGTGATGTGTTAATTCATCTCAGAGTTACATGATTCTTTTCATGGTTCAGTTTGGGAGCACTCTTTTTGGGATATATGAGACGGGATATTTTGGTTCACATTGAAGCTTATGGTGACAAAGGAAATATCCTCAGACAAACACTACAAAGAAGCTTTCTGAGAAACTGCTTTGTGATTTCTGATTTTGTCTCACAGAGTTACACCATTCTTTTCATGGAGCAGTTTTCTAACACTGTTTTCCTGGAATCTGAAAAGGATTATTTGGGAGTACATTGAGGCCTATATTGAAAAAGGGAATATCTTCAGATAAAAACTAGAAAGAAGCTTTTGGAGAAACTGCCTTGTGATGTGTGAATTCATCACACAGAGTTACACTGTCCTTTTCATTGAACAGTTCACTAACACTGTTTTTTCGGAATCTGCAATGGGATATTTTGGAGTGCATTGAAACTTATTGTGACAAACGAAATATCCTCAGAAAAAGCTAGAAAGAAGATTTCTAAGAAACTGCTTTTGTGATGAGTGAATTCATCTCACAGAGTGACACGACTCTTTTCATGTATTAGTTTGGTAGCACTGTTTTTGGGGTATATGTGAAGGGTTATTTTAGATTGCATGAAA
>NW_016813858.1:0-1142 GCF_001698545.2 Rhinopithecus bieti | reverse complement strand
GAAAGAAGCTATCTGGGAAACTGCTTTGTGATGTGTGCATTCATCTCTCTGAGTTAAACCTTTCTTTTGATTCAGCAGTTTGGAAACACTGTTTTTGTGGAGTCTGCAAAAGGATATTTGGGAGTGATCTGAGGCCTATGGTGAAAAAAAATGTATATCCCCAAATAAAAACTAGAGAGAACCTATCTAAGAAACTGTTTATTGTTGTGTGTATTTATCTCACAGAGTTAAACTTTTCTTTTCATTTGGTATTTCAGAAACACGTTTTTTGTAGAATCTGTGAAAGGACATTCAGGAGAACTTTGAGGCCTATGGTAAAAAAGCAAATATATTCAGATAAAAGCTGAAAGAAGCAATCAGAGAAACTGCTTGGTGATGTGTGTATTCACCTTACAAAGTTAAACTTTACTTTTGATTCAGCAATTTCAAAACTATTTTTTTTAATCTGCAAAAGGACATTTTGGAGTGCATTAAGGCCTATGGTAAAGAAGTGAATATCCCCAGATAAAAAATCGAAAGAAGCTCTCTGTGAGACTGCTTTGTGATGTGTGGATGTATTTCACAGGATTAAACTGACCTTTGATTCAGCAGTTAGCAAACACTGTTTCTGTAGTTTGTGTAAAGGGACAATTTGGAGCTCATTGAGGCTAATGGTGAAAAAGTGAATATCACCAGGTAAAAACTAGAAAAAAGCTATCTGTGAAAATGTTTTCTGATCTATGGATTCATCTCACAGAGTTAAACCTTCATTTTGATTCAGTATGTTGTAAACACTTTTTCTGTAGAATCTGAGAAGGGAGAACTGGGAGTGCACTGAAGTATATGGTGAAAAAGCAAATATCCGCACATTAAAACTACAAAGAAGCTCTCTGTGAAACTGCATTGTGGTGTGTGGATTCATTTCAAAGAGATAAACCTTTCTTTTCATTAAGCCCTTGGAAACTGTTTTTGTAGAATCTGTGAAATGACATTTGTGAGTGCATTGAGGCCTACAGTAAAAAAGTGAATATCACATGATAAAAACTAGAAATAAGTTCTCTGTGAAACTGCTTTGTGATATGTACACTCATCACACAGAGTTAACCCTTTCTTTTGATCCAGCATTTTGGAAACACTGTTTTTGAGAATCTGTGAAAGAATAT
>NW_016813857.1:0-1516 GCF_001698545.2 Rhinopithecus bieti | reverse complement strand
AAGAACCCGGAAACAACAACAGGTACTGCTCCATCTTGTTCACCTTCCTCCATTTTGTCCCTTCTCCCTCACCCAAACAATTGGCTTGCTCAAATTTTCTATTTTTTTCTAATTCAAACTATGTAAGTTGTAAATGTCTAAGAATGTATGCATTTCTTTGAGGTTTTATGGCATTTTAGTGTATAGTTGCTCATAAGAGTCTCTGAAAATCATTTTTCTGTAGCATACAATCTAAGGTGTTCTTTTGTATTTTTCTTATCTTTTATTTTAGGTTCAGGGATACCTGTGCAGGTTTGGTATATAGGTAAATTGCATGTCACAGTGGTTTCGTGTCCAGAGTATTTTGTCACCTAGGTAATATACATAGTATCTGAGGAAGTTTTTGAATCTTGACCTTCCTCCCTCCCTCCACCTTCAAGTAGGACCTTGTGTCTATTATTCTCTTTGTGTCCAGATGTACTCAAAATTTAGTTCTCACTATAGGTGCAAACATGTGGTATTTGGCTTTTTGTTCCTGTGTTAGTTTGCTTGGGATAATGGACTCTAGCTTCATACATGTTGCTGAAAAGGACATAATCTCATTTTTTATGGCTGCATAGTATTCCATGTGTATATATATCACAGTTTCTGTATATAGTCTACTCTTAATGGGCATTTGGATGGATTTTATGTCATTGCTATTGTGAATACTGTTTTGATGAACCTATGCATGTGTGTTTATGATAGAACAATTTATATTCTTTCAGGTATATACCCGATAGTGGGATTATTGGGTGGAATGGTTATTCTGTTTTAAGTTCTTTGAGGAATCAAAAACTGCTTTCCACAATGGCTGAATTTACATTCCCACCAACAGTGTATAAGTACTTCTTTTTCCAACAACCTTGTCATCATTCTTTACTTTTTTACTTCTTTAATAATAGCCATTCAGACTGCATGAGATGGTATGTCATTGTGGTTTTGATTTACATTTCTCTAATGATCATTGATGTTGAGCACTTTTTCAAATGCTTTTTGGCCATACATAGCCTTCTTTGGAAAAGTGTCTGATTATGTGCTTTGCCCAATTTTAATGGGGTTGCTTGATTTTGCTTTTAAATTTAAGTTTCCTGTAGATTCTGGATATTACACCTTTGTCAGATGCATATTTTTCAAATATTTTCTACCATTCTGTAGGTTGTCTGCTTACTCTGTTAATAGTTTCTTTTGCTGTGCAGAAGCTCTTTAGTTTAATTAGATACCATTTGTCAGTTTTTGGATTTGTTGTAATTGCTTTTGGTGTCTTCATTATGAAATCCTTCCCAGATCGTATGACCAGAATGATATTTCCAAGTTGTTTTCCAGAATGTTTATAGTTTGAGATTTTACATCTAAGACTTTAATTCATCCTAAGTTTATTTTTGTATATGATGTAAGGAAGGAATCCAGTTTCAATTTTCTGCATATGGCTTGCCAGTTATTCCTGCACCATGAATTGAATAGAGAGTTCTTTTCCCATTTTTTTACTTGTGTCAAA
>NW_016813856.1:0-1243 GCF_001698545.2 Rhinopithecus bieti | reverse complement strand
TATGGGGAAAGACCTTTAGAAAGGCCCTTCAAAAAATTATCCCTTCAAAACCACTGAAAAATTAATCAAAGATAATTACCTTTAAAAACTATTACTTAGGCCACGCATGGTAGCTCACGCCTGTAATCCCAGTGCTTTGGGAGGCAACAGCTGGTGTATTGTTTGAGGGCAAGAGCTTGATACCAGCCTGGGCAAGATAGTGAGACCTCGACGCTATTAAAAAATTTTTTTTGGCCAGGCATAGTGGAGCAGTTCCTCAGTCTTTTTTGTCATTTATGACATTGACATTTTTAGAAAATACTGGCCATTTGTTTTATAATGTATCATTCCATTTGAGCTTTTCTAATGTTTCCTATTAGATTCACAGTACGTATGCTTTGGCACCCATATACTATACTACATTATACCATACTGTACTATATACACAGTGCTTTTCCATTTTATTTTAGTTTTATTTGTGAGATGGAGTTTTGCTCTGTCGCCCAGGCTGGAGTGCAGTGATGCGATCTCAGCTCACTGCAACCTCTGCCTCCCAGTTCAAGCAATGCTCCTGCCGCAGCCTCCAAAGTAGCTGGGACTACAGGAGCACACCACCATGCCCAGCTAATTTTTGTATTTTTAGTAGCGATGGGGTTTCACCATAGTGGCCAGGCTGGTCTCAAACTCCTGACCTCAGGTAATCTGCCTGCTTCGGCTTCCCAAAGTGCTGGGATTACAGGCATGAGCCACCACGCCCCAGCCTTTCCCTTTTTATTAATAGTGCATCATATTAGGGCATCAGTAATCCTAACTTTTATCTCTTGATTAAAGTATTGTTGACCAGGTTTGTCCATTCTAAAATTATATTCCCCTTTTTAATTACTAAGTGTTTTGTGGGAAGATACTTTTACGCTATGTAAATTATCAAAACCACTAATTTTTTTTTTTTTTTTTTTTTTTTTTGAGACGGAGTCTCGCTCTGTGCCCCAGGCTGGAGGGCAGTGGCGCAATCTCGGCTCACTGCAAGCTCCGCCTCCCAGGTTCATGCCATTCTCCTGCCTCAGCGTCCTGAGTAGCTGCACTACGGGCGCCTGCCACCGCGCCGGCTAATTTTTTGTATTTTTAGTAGAGATGGGGTTTCACCATGTTGGCCAGGCTTGTCTCAAACTCCTGACCTCATGATCCGCCCACCTTGTAATCCCAAAGTGCTGGGATTACAGGTGTGAGCTACCGCGCTCGGCCCAGATTAGTATTTTCTAATTAA
>NW_016813855.1:0-208 GCF_001698545.2 Rhinopithecus bieti | reverse complement strand
GAGAAACTACTTTGTGATGTATGCATTATACTCAGGGAGTTATACCTCATTTCTCACAAGGCAGTGTTTGAACACTGTTCCTGTGAAACCAAAAATGTCTTATTTTGGAACGCATTGAGGACTATGGTGATTAGTGAAATATACTGAAAGAAAATCGAGGAAGAAGCGTTCCAACAATCTGCTCTCTGATAGGTGCATTCACTTCACA
>NW_016813854.1:0-1019 GCF_001698545.2 Rhinopithecus bieti | reverse complement strand
TTTCCCCAAAAACAGTGCTACCAAACTGATCCATGAAAATATTTATGTAACTCTGTGAGATGAATTCACACATCACAAAGCAGTTTCTCAGAAAACTTCTTTCTAATATTTATATGAGGGTGTTTCCTTTGTCACCATAAACTTCAACGCTCTCTGAAATTTCCCATCGCATATTCCAAGAAAACAGTGTTAGCAAACTGCTCAATGAAATGAACGGTGTAACTGTGTGAGATGAATTCACACATCACAATGCAGTTTCTCCGAAAGCTTCCTTCTAGTTTTTATCTGAGGATATTTCCTTTTTCACCGTAGGCTTTAATCCGCTCCCATATATCCCTTGCAGATTCCACGAAAACAGTGTTATTCAACTGCTCCATGAAAAGACAGATGTAACTCTGTGTGGTGAATTTACACATCACAAAGAAGTCTCTCAGATAACTTCTTTCTAATTTGTATCGGAGGATATATCCTTTGTTAAACTAGGCTTCTGTACGATCCAAAATATCCGTCTCAGATACCCCAATAACAGTGCTACCAAACGGATCCATGAAAATAATCGTGTAACTCTGTGAGAAGAATTCGTAAATCACAAAGGAGTTTCTCAGAAAGCTTCTTTATAATTTTTATATGAGGATATTTCCTTTGTCACCCTAAGCTTCAATGCACTCCAAAATATCCCTTTGCCGATTGCAAGAAAACAGTTTTAGGAAACTTCCCAATGAAAAGGACAGTGTAACACTGTGAGATGAATTCACACATCAAAAAGCAGTTTCTTAGAAACCTTCTTTCTAGTTTTTATCTGATGATATGTCCTTTATTACCATGGGCCTTTAGGCGCTCCATATATCCCTTTGCAGATTCCACAAAAACAGTGTTAGCAATCAGCTCAGTGAAAAGAAAGCTGTAACTCAGTGAGGGGAATTCACACATCAAAAAGAAATTTCGCATAAAGTTTCCTTCTAGTTGTTTTCTGAGTTTATTTCCTTTGTCACCATAGGATTCAATGTGATCCAAAATAT
>NW_016813853.1:0-1140 GCF_001698545.2 Rhinopithecus bieti | reverse complement strand
GTGATGTGTGAATTAATGTCACCAATTTACACCTTTCTTTTCATTGAGCAGTGTGCTAACAGTATTTTTGTGGAATCTGCAAAGGGATATTCGTGAGTGCATTGAGGCAAATGTTGAAAAGGAAATATCCTAAGACAAAACTAGAACGATGCTTTCTGAGAAACTATTTTGTGATGTGTGAATTCATCTCACAAAGTTACACCATTCTTTTCATGGAGCAGTTGGGTAGCAGTGTTTTTGGGGAATCTGAGAAGGGATATTTTGGAACCCATTGAAGCCTATGGTGACAAAGGAAATATCCTCAGATAAAATCTCGAAAGAAACTTTCTGAAAATCTTGTTTGTGATGTGTGAGTTTACCTCACAGAGTTACACTGTTCTTTTCATTAAGCAGTTTACTAACACTGTTTTCTTGGAATCTGCAATGGGATATTTTGGAGCACATTGAAGTTTTGCGTGACAAAGGAAATATCCTCATATAAACACTAAAAAGAAGCTTTCTGAGAAACTGCTTTGTGATGTGTTAATTCATCTCAAAGAGTTACATGACACTTTCCATGGATCAGTTTGTTAGCACTGTTTTTGGGGAATCTGAGAAGGGATATTTTGGATCGCATTAAAACCTATGGTGATGAAGAAATAACCTCAGATATAAACCAGAAAGAAGCTTTCTGAGGAAGTTCTTTGAGATGTGTGAATTCATCTCACAGACTTACACCTTTCTTTTCATGGAGCAGTTTGTTAACACTATTTTCCTGGAATCTGCAAAGGGATATTCCTGAGCGCATTGAGACAAATGGTGAAAAAGGAAGTATCCTCAGAAAAAAACTAGAAAGAAGCTTTCAGAGATACTGCTTTGTTATTTGTGTATTCATCTCACAAAGTTACATGATATTTTTCATGGAGCAGTTTGGTAGCACTCTTTTTGATGAATCTGAGAAGTGATATTTTGGATTGAATTGAAGCTTATGGTGACAAAGTAAGTATCCTCTGATAGAAACTAGAAAGATTTCTGAGAAAATTCTTTTTGATATGTGAATTCATTTCACAGAGTTACACTGATATTTTCATTGGGAGGTTTCCTAACTTTTTTTTGTGGAATCTGCAATGGGATATTCCAGAACGCATTGAGGAAAATGAT
>NW_016813852.1:0-1234 GCF_001698545.2 Rhinopithecus bieti | reverse complement strand
TTGAGGCCTGCAATGAAAAGAGAAATATCTTCAGATCAAAATTAGAAAGATGCTTTCTGAGAAACTGTTTTTTGATGTCCACATTCATCTCACAGAGTTAAGGCTTCCTTTGATGGAGCAGTTTGGAAACACTGTTTTTGTAGAATCTGCAAAGGAATATATTTGGGAGCACATTGAGGCCTAAGGAGAAAAGTATCTTCAGATAAAACTAGAAAGAAACTTTCTGAGAAAATGCTTTATGATGTGGCCATTCATCTCACAGAGTTAAATATTTCTTTTGATTGAGCAGTTTGTAAACACTGTTTTTGTAGAATCTGAAGGGATATTTGGGAGTGCATTGAGGCCTGAGTAGAAAAGACAAATGTCTTCAGAAAAGCCTAGAAAGAAGCTTTCTGAGAATATACTTTGTGATGTTTGCATCTGTCTCACAGGGTTAAAGCTGTCCTTTGAAGGAACAGTTTGGAAACTCGGTTTTTATAGAATCTAGGAGGGGATATTTGGAGTGGATTTAGGCTTAGGGTGAAAGGAGAAATAAAAAGTAGAAAGAAGCTTTCTGAGAAACTGCTTTGTGATTCGTGCATTCAGCTCACAGAGTTAAAATGTCCTTTAGATGGAGCACTTTGAAAACCCTGTTTTTACAGAATCTGTGAAGCAATATTTGGGAGCACGTTGAGGCCATTGGTGAAATAGGAAATTTCTTCAGATAAAAAAACAGAAAGAAACATTCTGAGAAACTGCTTTGTGTTGTGTGCATTCATCTCACAGAGTTGAATTTTCTTTTGATTGAGCAGTTTGGAAAACTGTTTTGTAGAATCTCTGAAGGGATATTTGGGAGTGCACTGAGGACTGGTGAAAAGTAAATATCTTCAGATAAAACGAAAAGAAGTTTTCTGAGAAACTGTTTTGTGAGTGTGCATTCATCTCACAGAGTTAAACCTTTTCTTGTGATGGAGAAGTTTGGAAACATTGTTTTAGTTGAATCTGGGAAGGGTTATTTGGGAGTGCATTGAGGTCTATGGTGAAAAAGGAAATATCTTCAGATAAAAATTAGAAAGAATCTTTCTGAGGAAAGACTGTGATATGTGCATTCATCTCAAAGAGTTCAATCTTTCTTTTGATGGAGCAGTTTGGAAACACTGTTTTTGTAGAATCTGTGAAGGAATGTTTTAGAGCACTTTGAGGCCTATGGTGAAAAGACAAAATGGTGAAAGAAGCTTTCTGAGAAACTGCTTTT
>NW_016813851.1:0-614 GCF_001698545.2 Rhinopithecus bieti | reverse complement strand
CATTTTCCCAGAAGGCTTCTTTCCAGTTTTTGTCTGAACGTATTTCCTGTTTCACCATAGCCCTCAATGAGCTCCCAAATATCAATTTGCAGATTCCACGACAACAGTGATAGCACTCTGTTCCAAGAAGGGAAGGGTGGAACTCTGTGTGATGAAGTCATGCATCAGAAAGCAATCTCTCAAAAAGCTTCTCTCTACTTAATATCTGAGGATATTTCCTTTTTCACAATGGGACCCAATGGGCTCCCAAATATCCCTTTGCAGATTCCACGGAAAGACTGTTAGCAAACTACTTCATGAGGACTAAGTTTTAACTCTGTGAGATGAATTCACAGATAACAAAGAAGTTTCTCAGAAAGCTTCTTTTACGTTTTGAACTGATGATATTTCCCTTAACAGCGTAGGCCTCAATGCGATCCAAAGTAACCCTTCTGAGGTTCCTCAAAGACAGTGTTAATGGACTGTTCCAGGAAACATAACTATAACTCTGTGAGATGAAATCACACATCACGAGGTAGTTTCCAAGAAAGCTTCTTTCTAGTTTACATCTGAGTATATTTCCTTTGTCACCGTAAGCTTCCTTGCGCTAAGAATTATCCCATTGCAGATATCAA
>NW_016813850.1:0-1509 GCF_001698545.2 Rhinopithecus bieti | reverse complement strand
GTGTTGTAGAATCCCTCATTCTCTTCTCTTTGCACTCTCGGTTTCCAGAATGGAGGAAAACAAGCATAAAAACCTCGAGACTCGGCCGGGCGCGGTGGCTCAAGCCTGTAATCCCAGCACTTTGGGAGGCCGAGACGGGCGGATCACGAGGTCAGGAGATCAAGACCATCCTGGCTAACATGGTGAAACCCCGTCTCTACTAAAATACAAAAAACTAGCCGGGCGACCTGGCGGGCGCCTGTAGTCCCAGCTACCCGGGAGGCTGAGGCAGGAGAATGGCGTGAACCCGGGAGGCGGAGCTTGCAGTGAGCTGAGATCTGGCCACTGCACTCCAGCCTGGGCGACAGAGCAAGACTCCGTCTCAAAAAAAAAAAAAAAAAAAAACCCCGGGACTGGCTACCCCTCTTTTTTTTAAACTAACTCAAGAGAAAAGACTTTCTGAAACCTACGTTTGAAAGTTCTCCATCAAAAAAGCCACACAGCCATCTACAGCACAATCCTCCAGGTGCCAGTTTCACGCACACGCAGGGAGCTTCCAACCAAGTTTCAGTGCCTTCTGCTTAGATTGAATGACTGAATAAATGTTCAGTCAAGAGGCATGAGACATCTGAGGAAAGGCTTCAAAATGAGAGAAAGAAACCCTGCTCAACCTAAACAACAACCTCTACAACAAAAAGGAACTTGAAGGAAATGGAGAGCTATGAGGAAGCAGAAGATAAAAGATAAGGTATTGGATCCATAAAACCAGAACAAAAGCTAAAAAAAAAAAAAAAAATTTAAAGACAATTCAGACAACAAGAAAGAGCTGTACAGCTGTCTTCGAAATTAAAGAATTAAATTGAAGAATTGTGAAAGAAAAATCTAGAAAAGATAAGCAATATAGAAGACATGAAAACTGGGTAATCAATTCAGAAAGTCCAACATCTAATTATTAGAATTTCCCATTACACTATTATGCTCCCAATAAAGTAAAACATATGGTTTCTATTGTACCTGAATTGCCAGCGAATCTCAGAAATTTAAAAAATAGTACAGTGAGAAAAAACTGAATTCTCACACTTTCTAATGGAATAAAAAAGTAGAAGGAAGGCCGGGCGCGGTGGCTCAAGCCTGTAATCCCAGCACTTTGGGAGGCCGAGACGGGCGGATCACGAGGTCAGGAGATCAAGACCATCCTGGCTAACACGTTGAAACCCCGTCTCTACTAAAAAAACTACAAAAAACTAGCCGGGCGAGGTAGCGGCGCCTGTAGTCCCAGCTACCCGGGAGGCTGAGGCAGGAGAATGGCGTGAACCCGGGAGGCGGAGCTTGCAGTGAGCTGAGATCCGGCCACAGCACTCCAGCCCGGGTGACAGAGCAAGACTCCGTCTCAAAAAAAAAAAAAAAAAAAAAAAAAAAAAAGTAGAAGGAAAAAAGCTAAAAGAAAAGATAAATCCTGTTTGGGTGTGTGCATCTATGGGTATTTAAAAATTCATTTTTGGCCAGGCGCGGTGGCTCAAGCCTGTAATC
>NW_016813849.1:0-610 GCF_001698545.2 Rhinopithecus bieti | reverse complement strand
TCGGGGGTACGGGGAAAGGGCGGGGATGAGGGGAAGTGTCGGGAAGGGTCGAGGGTGGGCGTGGGAGTGAAGGGTCGATGGCAGGGGTGGGGTAAGGAAGGGTCGAGCGCAGGGCTGTTGGGGAAGGGTGAGGGTTGTAGGGGAAGGGTCGAGGGCGGAGGTGGGGGGAGGGGAAGGGTCGAGTGCCGGGGTGGCAGAGGAGGAAAAGCTGGGGTGAGCAGGAGCACGTGCGGGGGAGGGGGAAAGCGCGCACGAGAGGATCAGGCGCGCGTGGCACACCCCTGGAGGATCAGGGGCGCTGGAGGGTTACAGCACGCTCGATGGAAGATCAGGGGCGCTGGAGGGTCAGGGGCGCGCTCGACGGAGGGTCAGGGACGCTGGAGAGTTAGGCGCGCCCGATGGATCAGGGGTGCTGGAGGATTAGGCCCGCGTCCGGTGGAGGGTCAGGGGCGTGCCTGACGGAGGATTAAAGGCGCTGGAGCATTAGGCGCGCGCCTAATGGAAGATTATGAGAGCTCGAGGGTTAGGCGCGAGCCCGATAAAGAGTCAGGGGCGTGCCCGATGGAGGATTAGGGGCGCTGGAGGGTTAGGCGCCCGCCTGCTGGAGGAT
>NW_016813848.1:0-614 GCF_001698545.2 Rhinopithecus bieti | reverse complement strand
AAGCCAATGGACTTGGTCCAGGAAACACAACATCCCTCCAGCTCCACCACCAAACTCAGGCGGGGCCTCTCCTGATGACCATTCACACCAGGGGGTGCCCGTCTGCCAAGGTGAGCATCGAAAGCCTCCCGCCCCACCTGGCAGAGCCCGGATACTAGGATGCTGGACGGGCTTCCTGACCTGTGACCGTCAGCCACTGACATGCCCCACCCTTCTGAGGGCAGGAGCAGGGGCGTGCCAGTGTGTGGAGTGGCCCAACTGGGGCGGGTGTCCCGTGTCACGGCTGTGCACTGAAAACCCCTCAACAGAAGTTCCTGTGTGACACTGGTGCTGGGACAGGCGCAACCGGGCGTCTCTACAGCAGTTGGGCTCCTGTCTGGGTGGGTGAGCCCGAGCCTGACTCACCTGACAGGACAAAGCCAGGTTTGCGATCTTCTGGCCCGACATGCCGTCCGTCAGCTGAGCGATCTCCACGCACTTCCTCCCATAGTCAGACGGGGCCAGCTTTAGGCGCCTGGGGAAGGAGTTTCCAAGTGGGCCGGCCAAGGCAGTGGCTCCCACACCACGAGGTGGGGGCTGGAAGACACGCAGCCAGGCGTGCACCCATGCCAGAC
>NW_016813847.1:0-1241 GCF_001698545.2 Rhinopithecus bieti | reverse complement strand
AGTGTAAAGATTAGACCTCATGTGATTATGAAATGAAAGTTACTGGAGTCCTCTGGAAACGTAGAAATACCATGGGATCTGTTCTTCTGAGGTTTGATTTCAAAATCACGTATACAACATCATATCATGCACAAATAGTGATAGTTTTACTTCTTCCTTTCCACTCTGAATTAATTTCCCCCCCCCCCTTTTTCCCTGTCTGATTGCCATAGCTAGAATCTCCAATATAATGTTGAATAGAAGTGGAAAAGCCAGACATTTCTTGTCCTGTTCCTGATCTTACAGGGAAAGCTTTCAGTCTTTCAGTCTTTAAGTATGATGTTAGATGGGTTTTTTGTAGATGCACTTTTCACATTGGGGAAGTACCCTAGTTTGTTGAGATGATTCTTTAAATCATGAAAGTATGCTGAATTTGGTCAAAGCTTTTCTGGGACCACTGAGGTGATCATGATTTTTTTTGTTCACTGTTTAGTTAATATAGTATATTACATGGATTGATTTTTGTGTATATAACCAATCTTGTATTCCTGGGTCAAATCCCATATGATCATTATGTATAATCCATTTATATATTACTTTACTTAGTTTGCTATAATTTTGTTAAGTATTCTGCATCTGCATTCATAAAGATATTATTCTGTAGCTTTCTTCAGATGTCTTTGTCTAGTTTTGGCATAAAGGTAATGCTGGCCTCACAGAATGATTTGAAAAGTGTTTCATCTTCTATTTATTGGAAGAGTTTGTAAAGTATTGGTGTCAATTCTTTTTTGATGTTTGGCATAATTCTCTAATGAGGGCATCTGGGTATGGAATTTTTTATAAAAAAATTTTTTTAAATTACGAGTTCAATCTCTTTTGTTGTTATTGTTCTATTCAGCTTTTCTGCTTCTTAAGTCACTTTCAGTAACTTGTGTCTTCTAAGAACTTCTCTATTTCATCTAAATTATGTAATTTGATGGCAGGCAGTTGTTCACGGTATTCCCTATAATTATTTTTAATTTCCTAGGTCATTAGTAATGTCCCTTCGTTTATTCCTGATATTAGTGATTTGAGTCCTACATCTTTTTCTTTCTTGGTCATTGCAGCTAATGTTTTGTCAAATTTGTTGAATTTTTTTTTCAAAAAACTTTTGGTTTCATTGACCTTTATTTTTTTCTGTCCTCTATTCTATTTATATCTGCTCTTCTCTTCATTCTTTTTGTTTATTTAGATTTAGTTTGCTCTTTCCTAGTTTCTTAGAA
>NW_016813846.1:0-413 GCF_001698545.2 Rhinopithecus bieti | reverse complement strand
TGAATCTGCTTTTGTTATGTTAACTCATCTCACATAGATGAAGCTTTCTTTACATTACGCAGCTTGGAAACTCCCTCGTGGGTGGATCCACTAAGGGATATTTGGGATCACATTCAGGCCTATGTTGAAATAGGAAATATAGTCAGATAAAAACTGGAGAGAAGCTTTTTGAGAAACTGCTTGGTGATGTGTGCATTCCACTCAGGGAGTTATAACTTTCTTCTCATAGGCACACTTTGAACACTGTTCCTATAAAACCAAAAGAGTGAGATTTGGAGCACATTGAAGACTATGGCAAAAAGCAAAATGACGTCCAATAAAAAACAGAAAGAAGCACTCTAAGAAAATGCTCTCTGACATGTGCATTCTTTTCATAGGGTTAAAAGTTACTCTGCATTTCCCAGTTTGAAAGG
>NW_016813845.1:0-208 GCF_001698545.2 Rhinopithecus bieti | reverse complement strand
AGGCTGGGAAAGCAGGAGGACAGGCTACGAAAGCAGGAGGAGAGGCTGCGAAAGGAGGAGGAGAGGCTACAAAAGCAGGAGGAGAGACTGTGGGAGAAGGAGGAGAGGCTACAAAAGCAGGAGGAGAGACTGTGGGAGAAGGAGGAGAGGCTGCAAAAGCAGGAGGAGAGGCTCCTGCTCTCCCAGAACCACAAGTTCGACAAGCAAC
>NW_016813844.1:0-264 GCF_001698545.2 Rhinopithecus bieti | reverse complement strand
AAGTGTAAAACAGAAGCTCTGACTTCTTAGAAATGGTGAATTCCATAGTGCAGGTCAGGGAAACTTGCATGTAATTTAGCACTTTTATCCTTCCTTCCTTCCTTCCTTCCTTCCTTCCTTCCTTCCTTCCTTTCTTCCTTTCTTTCTTTCTTTCTTTCTTTCTTTCTTTCTTTCTTTCTTTCTTTCTTTCTTTCTTTCCTTCTTTCTTTCTCTCTCTCTCTCTCTCTTTCTTTCTCTCTCTCCCTCTCTCTCTCTCCCTTCCTT
>NW_016813843.1:0-1510 GCF_001698545.2 Rhinopithecus bieti | reverse complement strand
GATTCAACACTATTCCCATCAAATAACCAATGTCATTTATCACAGAATTAGAAAAAAAAAAACCTATTTTAAAATTCATACAACCCTCCTCCCCACCGCGCAAAAAAAAAAAAAAAAAAAACAACCAAATGGTCAAAGCAATCATAAGCAAACAGAACAAAGCTGGAGGCACCACATTACTTTTGCCAGTAAAAAGTAGGCAAAGGACATGAACAGACACTTCTCTAAAAAAAAGAAAGGAAAAAGAAAAAAAGGAAAAAATATACAAGGAGGCAAAATGATGAGAAAATGTTCAACATCACTAACCATCTGAAAAATGCAAATTAAAAACACAATTAGAAGCCCTCTCGCAGCAGTCAGAATGGCTACTATTAAAAAGAAAAAACATAGTAATAGATGCTGGTGAGACTACAGAGAAAAGGGATCACTTATAAACTGTCGATGGGAATGCAAACTAGTTCAGCCACTCTGGGTAGCAGTTTAGAGATTTGTCAAATAACTTAAAACTATCATTCAATTAAGCAATGATATTACTGGTACTGGCTATATACTCAAAAGAAAATAAATATTTCTTTTTATAAGACACATGCACTCATATAGTCATTGCAGCACTATTCACAATAGCAAAGACATGGAATCAAGCTAGTTGCTCATCAACAGTGAATTCAATTAAACCATGTAGTACATATACTCCATGGAACATTACACAGACATAAAAAAGAATAAAATTATTTGAAGCAACATGGATGATACTGGAGATCATCATCCTAAGTAAATTAATGTGGAAACAGAAAACCAAATACTGCATGTTTGCATAAGTGGGAGTTAAATATTAGGTATTTAAAGATGTAAAGATAAGGAAAATAGATAATGTGGAGTAATAGAGTAGAAGAAGTAGGATGGAAGCAAGGGCTGAAAAAATTACTAGTGGGTATTGTGCTCACTATCTGAGTGATAGGGTCCCTCATACGCCAAACTTCAGCATGACATAATACACTCCTGCAACAAACCTGCAAAGATATATGTTATTATATCATATATAAATATGATAAATATATAATATATAACTCTAGATATAATATGTGTGATATATCTACTCTCTGTATGCCACATATTATTATATATAGTATTGTTGATATATAATGTTATATTTCATATACTATACATATTTCATATATGACAAATATATACATATATCATATGCATATTTATGTGTGTAATGTATGTGTGTAAAGAGATACATATCTATTATACCTATATATTGAATGTGTGCAATAATGTGTAATGTGTACATACTTAATATATGTGATATATGTATATATTATATATTTTCCCAAAATATATAATATATGAAATGTAATATATGTACTATATACAAATATATGAACTAAATATAAGTATTATATGTACTATATATAAAGTATATGTACTAATATATGTAAAATATATAAAATAAAAAATGTAATATATGTACTATTTATAATTACATTACATAACTATATATAAATGT
>NW_016813841.1:83388-86054 GCF_001698545.2 Rhinopithecus bieti | reverse complement strand
AATTCGCATGAATTCAAAGTTGGGCATAAAATTTTCCTTACTTTGGATCTTGTCACACTTCCATTTTGCTCACTTTAAAACTCACCAGGTGTTTGTCTTGTTACCTGGCAAATTGTCTCATCACCACCACCAACCCTGATTGTCCCCTCAACATTGTTTAGAAAGTTTAAATTTAACATCTTTATAATTTTTTTAAATTTTTTTTAGTTTTTGTAGACACAGGGTCTTGCTTTTTTCCCCAAGCTGGTCTCAAATGCCTAGCCTCCAATGATCGTCCCCCTTGGGCCTCCCAAAGTACTGGGATTACAGACATGAGCCATTGTGCCAGGCCTACCTTTACTCTTAAGTTTTAAGTAGAAATTCACTGAAAATACGTCACCCCAACTACTGCATCTTTTGAGAAGTTAAAACTATTTACCTGAATCACATGACCAATTGTTTTTTCTGAAAGTGTGAGATCAGATTTCATCATTTTCAGTAAT
Source organism: Rhinopithecus bieti (assembly GCF_001698545.2). Taxonomy (NCBI): domain Eukaryota; kingdom Metazoa; phylum Chordata; class Mammalia; order Primates; family Cercopithecidae; genus Rhinopithecus; species Rhinopithecus bieti. Next base: position 85,572 of record NW_016813841.1, on the reverse strand, counting down.
GAATTTCCAATAACACTTTGTATTAGAGTTCTCTTAGAGGGACAGAAGTAGTAGGATATATGTATATATACATATGGGGAGTTTATTAAGTATTAACTTACGTGATCACAAGGTTCCACAGTAATCTTTCTGTAAGCTGAGAAGCAAGAAGAGCCAGTCCAAGTCCCGAAACTGAAGAACTTAAAGTCCGATGTTCGAAGGCAGGAAGCATCCAACATGGTAGAAACATGGACTGGGAGGCTAAGGCTGCCTCTCTTTTCACGTTTTCTACCTGCTTTATATTTGCTGGAAGCTGATTAGATCGTGCCCATCAGATTTAGGGTGGATTTGCCTTCCCTAACCCACTGACTCAAATGTTAATCTCTTTTGGCAACACCCGCACAGACACTACCCAGGATTAATACTTTATATCCCTCAATCCAATCAAGTCGACAGTATTAACCATCACACACTTTTAGAAGCTTTCTTTCATGATACTCTTCTTTTTTTTTTTTTTTTTTTTTTTTTTTTTTTTTTTGACAGAGTCTCTCTGTCGCCCAGGCTGGAGTGCAGTGGCGAGATCTCGGCTCACTGCAAGCTCCACCTCCCGGGTTCACGCCATTCTCCTGCCTCAGCCTCCCGAGTAGCTGGGACTACAGGCGCCCATCACCACGGCCCAGCAATTTTTTTGTATTTTTAGTAGAAACGGGGTTTCACCGTGTTACCCAGGATGGTCTCGATCTCCTGACCTTGTGATCCGCCCGCCTCAGCCTCCCAAAGTGCTGTGATTACAGGCATGAGCCACCGCGCCTGGCCTACTCTTCATTTTAAGTTACTCATATTCAGTTTGTGAGAATGATGAGAGGCAAAGAAAGTTTTGTGATCTACTCAAATCACACAGGCAATAGCCAATAAAACATATCTCACCCTTGCAGCTAAAAAAGCTTTAAAATCCCTTCAAAAAACAATTCATCTTATCTTCTTTTCATTAGATTGCAATAAAATGATTTTCTTAAATTGAGATTAAGGCACAAGTTCTGCATTCTAACTAATAGTATATGCCGAGCTCTTATAACTTTGATTTTCTCCTCTGATACTCAAGTTCTCCACTTGATAACAGACCACCAGAATTATCCTTAGTATTTCTATAGACCACCTATTGCTATAGACCAATTAATTAAGAAGTTTTTTCATGGTTTTCCAAGTTCATCAGAAAAGAAGTATTACAATGACTTGTAAATCAGTTTCAGAGCTGCATTCAGAGTGGGTAATTAGTGAATATCATCAAGTAGGCAGAATAGCATAGGGCTTCAGATGAGGGGCCCTGGAATCAGACAAACCTGGGGGATGCTTTGCTAGCTCTGTGACCTTGCTAGGTCTCTGAGCCTCTCATCTTAAAAACAGAGCTAATAAGAGTACTGGCTTCACTGAGTTGTCAGAAAAATGAAATAATACATGTAAAGTTCTTACCGGTGTGCCTGACTCAATGAATCATAGTTCTTAATATTATTATCCACTAAAGCTGACAATTTGTATGAGAAATTAAAGTAAGATGATTGATCATATGTTTAATAAATTAAGTAATTGTATATGTTTGTGTTCCTTCTAAATCAAATTTGATATAACATACTGAAGAGAATGGTCTCCAATATCATACAACTACTATTAAATATATATTTACTCATAATTTTAACAGAAAAATATGCTACACTTATAATGAAACAACTGGCTGAAAAGTGATGGTGAAACAGACAACATTTTCTCATGTAGTAAATGTTACCTAAGATGAATATTCTCTGGTGTTTGAAAGGTGAAATTTTATTGTCTTGACTCATTTTTGGAAATCCCCCAAGCAGAAAGGGTTGGCTCGACCCTAACTCTAGGATAGGTCTCATTTCCAAAAAGGACTAAACCAAAGGGACAGAAATCAAAGACTAGAGTCTAAAACCAGAGTTTACAAGTTATAGCAGTACTGCCTTCCTGGTTAATTTAGATTTACAGAATCATAGAAACCACCTTTTAATTATGTTGGTCTATAGCCACATAACATGGAAGAGAATCAGTCATAAAAATTCGGTATGTAACACAGGCCAGCATAAGAAAGTACAGACAAATATTATTTTTAAGTGTGCCCTCGATTAATTCATTTGATTTTTTTTTAAAAAAAGAACTAAATTGTAAAAGAACATGGTGCTACTATCCTCC
>NW_016813841.1:73338-81437 GCF_001698545.2 Rhinopithecus bieti | reverse complement strand
TTTTTGTATTTTTAGTAGAGACAGGGTTTCACTATATTGGCCAGGCTGCTCTTGAACTCCTGACCTCGTGATCCACCTGGATCGGCCTCCCAAAGTGCTGGGATTACAGGCGTGAGCCACTGCACCTGGCCCAGATAATGAATCTTTTACTAAACTTTCACAATATATTCTTCCCTACAACCATTCAACATTTAAGCATCTTTTTAAATGCCCAAGAATCACCATCACTGATCACTGATCAGCCTCTTTTTGGGCCAAATTCTTCCAATGTTTCTGTGAAATTTAGGAAATCAGCCATCAAATACTAAGCATCAATTTGAAAGCACTGATCTTGAGTCTCTGCATTTGCCATGTGAAAGCTGCCATTTTCCACTGTTAGGGACCTCCAAAAAGCATGTCCCAGTCATTTGGTGAACAGTTTCTAATTTTAGTCTTCTAAGTGAACGTTTTCTATGAACACCTTTAAACAACATTCAGACAAACTTTGGAAGATATGACAAAAATCTTTGCATACATAAAATCAATGTTTACTGTAAAAATACAGAGAAAGAGCAGCAAACCATTCTGCACCTAAAATACAATTATTTGAGAATCACATAATGCAGAACTGTGTCTTGCTCTTCTATATTATCCAGATGAAGAAAATACTGTGACTAGTGACTAATGATTACACAATCAAGAATGTTGTTTTATCTGTTGTTATAAATTGTGCAGAGTACAACCATAGAGGAAAATTATGTATATTTAATTTATGGACAATCCAAGCTACAACCAGCTTCTGTTTTATCAGTTATATAAAATATATCAACTTTTTAAAGTTACTTCACAATAAAAACCCTAAGAAATCTATTTCCCACAATCTTAAAATTCCTAAACCAAGGCACAAATAGAATGCATAGATGCCATGAAATGGAGATCATTATGGGTCGTAGGGAAATAAGTATGGGGAAAAACAGCCAAACTAGTTAAAATTCTCCAAGCTATCATCACTCTAGCAAGTCTCATCCTAGGCCAATGTTGATTTTTGTTTAAAAAAGTTATTGCAATCTATTAAGTTATATAGGCTCTGGGATTCCTGTTTTCCATTAAATGTAAATTTACAAGGCATTACAATTTCAAGAAACAAAACGTGGCATATACCTCTGTGTCACAGTGAGTTAAAACATGCATAAACAATTCTGAACAGGCAGAAATTATTTCATATAGACAGACAACTTGGAAGCTGCGTTCTTGTTAAATGGTTCCCATCAAACTAAACAGTATTAAGGCCTGAATTTTATACCTTGACCTATACCAGACCAGTTTAGGCTTTCCAACTGTGTAGGTCTTCTCTATCTTCTTGGCCTTGGGTGAACAGTCACTTACCCTTCTTACTGACATTCCCTTTTAGACATAATATCCCTCCTACACACTAGCTGCCCATTTCTCTATTCCCCTATATGTACATGCCGGGGCAACTCTTCTTCCACTTACAGGACTTACTTCCTCCCCTACCTCTTACCTCATGTTCAAATTTATCTCCTCATGCCTACTAGTTGCCATAAATCACTGGAAGGATGCATTTCTTTGTGGTTAAGTATATATTCTTTGGATTCAAACATCTTGCTTGAATTCAAGCTCTATGGCTTACTAACTGTGTAACCTTGAGAAAGTTATTTACTCTTTGAACCTGTATACTGTATTTCCTTCTCTGAAAAACAGAGATAATCATAGTGCTTAATTCAAAGGATTATTTTTTTAAAAAATGAGATAGTATCTGACATACTTAAGGGTTTCTACTGACTATCATTATTATGGTTACCATCAAGAAGTCCATTACTTTGGTCTGAGCAAAGATTTTTTGGGCAAAACCTGAAAACAGGCAATGAAAGTAAAATAGACAAATGGAGCTACATTAAGCTAAAAGCTTCTGCACAGCAAAGGAAACAATCAATAAAGTGAGGAGAAACCTAAAAATGGGAGGAAATATTTTCAAACTATCCATCTGACAAGAGATTAATATGTGGAATATATAAGGGAGTCAGTAGCAAAAAAGAAACCCACAAACAAACAAATAATCAAATTTTTTAAAATGGCAAATGATTTCAATAAACATTTCACAAAAGAAGACACACAAATTGCAAACAGGTATAAGAAAAACTGTTCAGCATCACTAACCATCAGGGAAATGCAAATCAAAACCATAATGAGGTAACATCTCACTCCAATTAAAATGGCTATTACCAAAAAGATAACAAATGCTGGTAAGGGCACTGAGAAAGCGGAATACTAGTATACTTTTGGTGGGAATGTAAATTAGTACAGCTGCTATGGAAAACAGCACAAAGATTTCTCAAAAAAGCAAAAATAGAACTACCACATGATCTAGAGCTGCCATGGAAAACAACATAGAGGTTCCTCAAAAAACAAAAATAGAACTACCACATGATTTAGCAATCTCACTTTTGGGTATATATCCAAAAGACAGGATATCAGTATATCAAAGAAACATCTGCACTCCCATGTTTATTAAAGAACTATTCAAAATAACTATGATATGTGGCTAAATGTCCATCAATGGATGAATGAATAAAGGAAATGTGATATATATATATAATGTATATAAAATATATATATATATACACACACATACATATACACACACAAAATAAAATATTATTCAGCCATAAAAAAGTGACATTCTGTTATTTGTGACAGCATGGATGAGCCTGGAGAACATTATTTTAAGTGAACTAAGACATAACACAGAAAGACAAAAGACACATCACACCTTCTCACCCAGGTGGGAGCTAAAAAAGTCGATCCCATGAAGATATTGAGTAGAATGGTGGTTACCAGAGGCTGAGAAGGGTAGGGGGAAAGAGGGATGAAGAGAGGTTGGTTAATGAGTAAAAAACTACAGTTAGATAGAAGGAATAAGATCCACTGTTCAATTGCACAATAGTGACTATAGTTACCAATATAATTTACTGTATAGCTAGAAAAAAACAGCTAGAATATTTGGAATGTTCCCAACACAAATAAATGATAAATGTTTGCAGTAATGGATATCTTAATTACCCTAATTTGATCATCACACATTGTGTGCATGTATCAAAATATCATATGTTCCCCGTAAATATGCGCAATTATGATATATCAATAAAAATTAAAAATGGAATCCATTGCAAAGACCAACATACTTGTTTTCATTTCTAAACCTTTAAGAAGCAAGTGCTACTCTTCACTATGAGGCCACTTTTTTTAAACATTTTTTTTTAAATAAGGCTATGAGGTACAAAGACTCTTGGGATATAGACAAAATAAGTTAACATTGTCTTGCCAATTATCACAGATCCAGATCCCCCACTCTGCCCAGTATAACCAGTATAACATCTATTATTGCTGTTTTTTTAATGACAATCAGTAGGAAGATTAAGAAACAGTCATTATATATTTATAAATTGCTACTACCAATCCAAAGCAAAGAAGCTTTTAACTGTTCTTCAGACAACTAAACTTAGTCACTTCAAATTGAAGTATCTCACTATCTGCAATTGTAGGGTTCCATCAGGATATTTGCTCAAAACTTTCTAACTTATGTATTAAAACAAACAGGGCATCAATCTTAAAGGAAAACTTTAGTACAGCAAACTGAAAAGTGCCTTTCTGAAGTAAATAATCACCACTCCATTCATGTTACAAAGAAGTACTCACTTTACACTGTTTTGGTATTATTTAAAAGTGTTGTAATATTATAATAAAGCAAGGATTTATTTTGGTATTATGAAGTAGAATTTTGATAACAGGTTCATATGAACTGTAATTACTACAGTAGATAAATTTCTAATTACCCATGATTAAAAAACTGAAATAAAATACAAATACCATAAACATCTGCCATTTGCATGGTCTTCAACAATAGAGTCCAACAAAGATGGGAACAATAGACACTGGAGACTACAGAGGAGGGAGGGAGGAAGGCAAAGGTTGTAAAATTACCTATTGGGTACTACGCTCACTACCAGGGTGAGAAGTTCAATGGTACCCCAAACCCTGCACGGTATACCCATGTGTCAAACCTGCACATGTACCCTTGGAATCTAAAATAAAAGTTGAAATCTAAAAAAAAAAAAAAAAAAAAAAAAAAAAAAAAATGGAATCCAATAAAGGAAATAATAGAAGACAGCAGCCATTTCTAAGACTCTTGGAAACTTAAGACCTAACAAAGAGAGGTGCAGTTATTCTTACTTGAATAGAAATTCTGAAAGTAGTTTCTTCTTGAATCTACTTTTGAAGGAGGGGTAGAGGAAGGAGAAAGCAAAGGATAAATAACAGTATTGAAACTGTATGACTCCCAAAGCAAAACTAACTGCCTGATCTGTTCAGTCTCATTAGGGGTTTAACTAAAGGCATTAAGCTGGACTTTACAATTATTGGATTGAGTTGAGACTCTGAGCAACTCAAATTTTACTTTGAAGTATTAGACAATATGTATGGAAAATAATAAAGCAAGAGGCTCATAAAATGAGGTCCAAAGGCAATATAAAAGTTGTTCTTTTTTTCAACCTAAACTTGTTCAAAAAATGTAAGTTTAAATTATCTGATATTCCAAAATTGCATAAACACATCCACACACGGTGGACAGAGAAGACAAAGTTCAAATATCAAGGTTCTTGTGATTTAACATAACCTCCAGTTCTATTCCACATCCTCTAAGGTGTAAATAAACAAGCCAAAAAATAAAAACACACAACAACCTGGATTAGCTCTGCTCTGCAGCTCAAGAAGAAGGAAGGGGTTCCTATATCCTACACCCTGAGCCCACACATCTGTTCTCGCCACTGTCTGCCTTTCTCTTGAGTTGTGAAAAGCAGAAGTACTTTCATTTATCATGAATATGCACTCGTCTTGCACCCCAGTTTATCATATTCTCCCGACAGCTGCTGAAAATTTGTTATTCTAAATTAAGAGTAAGTGAATCCATGAAGGAGAAAGTCCTATCATTTGAAGCAGCAGCCACTCAGCCTGGCACTACACAAGAAGCAACTCAGTTCTCAATATATTTGAAGCACTGAGGGAACTTTAAAAGTAAAATATTTTGAAAAAATAGAAAAAGTCAAAATAAGGGACAATATGGGGAGGAAGACTGAATCTCTTGTCATATTAAGGTAAAAAAAATTTACGTCATTGTTCCCAACTTCCCCTCCCAGTTTGTCTAGTTCTAACAGGCCTTTAAGCTCAAGTTAACCACTCTCTCTTCTACACACTCTCAAAATAACTCTATTACCAGGGTCTCACTCACCCAGAATAATCACAATGCCTCAGTAGGCCTCCACTCAAACCCCACCAGTTACAGCACGTGTACCCCCATCCTTTACAGAAGTGCACTCCTCCTTGCCTCAGTACTTAGGGCGTATTCATCAAAGTCTCACTCTTGAAACTCACCAGTGTGCGATTTTACTTGACTTCACGTAACCCTAAAGACCGTATAGCACCAACTCCCATCTCCCAAAACTTGGTAGCTTTCGTTTTCCTTCAAAGGAGAAATGTGCCCCCCAATGTCACGAAGCAAACAAAGCTGAACTCTATGGGAAAAAAAAAAAAATGAAATCGATGCAACAAAGGGAAAAGGGGAAGAGGGGTGGGGTGGGGATGCATGAGTCTTCCGAAGGAGAAACTGCCAGAGGAACTTCTGCATTTTAATGGTTCTGGGGCAGCAGAGGACTGGTGTGTAGGAAAACAACAAAGGTGGACTCCCCACTCTCCTTACCGCCGTAGAGCCAGAAGAAGATGCAATATATACACGGATCACCATCCTGGGAACAGCGGCTGCGGTTGTTTGAGTCCTGAAAAGGGCTGTGGAGCAGCTGCAGCAATGGCTGGAATCCAGCTAGGGGCTGAAACAGCGGTTGGCAGAGAAGGGTGGGGGAAGGTGGAAGGGGAACTCGCCAGAGCCCCGCCTCCGCCTTTAGCAGCTTCACTGGGCTCTCTAAGCGCTGCAGTTCCAGCCCAAAACCCCGGAAGGAACAGGCTGTTTGCATCAATTCTATTTTTTTTTTTTTTTTAGTAGGGAATCTCGAATAGCACCGCGAGATCTGTTGAAACATTGATTTTTGACGATTCCTTCCCTGAGAAGAGGGCGAGGAGAAGAAGAAAGAAAAAGGAGAACTGAATTGAATTAGATTAGCATGAAAGACCTTTTCACGCGGAGACTAAAAGTGCTGCGCATAACTTCCTGCTCAGAAATGTATGCAAATAAGAAGACAGATCCTGAAAGAGCAAGCTGTATGTTGAAAACTCATGTTCTCAAGCCTTGCGCATTTCGAGATTCCTATTATGTAGTGATTTTTCTGATCTTAGCTCGTTGTAGGAATTAGGCACTAAAGTACTGAGCAATGCCACAGAGTTTTGAAGGAAAGTTTCAGGTTTCCTTAAGCTCAGAAATGGCAGGATTGGTTTTCTTTTTGAATTTTGTGTTTTGTTAATTAGGGAACCCTGCTTCCGTGGGAATTTGCAGGAGGCCTGATTGGCAAGTTTAAGAATGAAGGAAAAAATTACAAAGAAAAAATTGAAAATATTGTGTAAAACGAAGGATAATTTTAGTTTTGTTTTGCTTTTTAACTGACTGAAGTAAGGTATTTGGGAGAACATATTGCAGATGTTGAAATGGTGAAGAGAGAGAGTAGATGGTTATTTGTAGCTCTAAGGAAATGAGCAAACAGTTGATAATGTCCAGAGACCGACCATATACTTCAAAGTGTAGTTTTAGGTTCCCAGATTATGTTAAATGAACACAAAAAAAGGAATTTGCAAGATGAATGAGAATGGAGAGAAGGAGTGAGTCGCTTGTCCCACTTCTTTACCTTTGCTGTTTTTCCACTGTCTCCAGTCTAGTGGTTTACTATCTTTGTCTAGGCTCAGTAATTACAATAAATTTGTAACTGTTCCCTACCCACAGGTTTTCACTTCTCCAATCTGTCTTAAATACTAATTCCAAATTAATCTCTTTACATGTTGTCCTTAAAACAACCTCAAGAGATGGGTGCTATTACATTAATTTTACAGATGAAGAAACTGAAACTCAGAAAAATAATTTTCCTAAAATCATATAGTTAGTAAATTCCAGAGTCAGGACTAGAATCAAGTCCAACCAACTCCAGAGGCCACCTTCTTATTATTAATATTGTTTTAATTATACTTTAAATTCTAGGGTATATGTGCACAACGTGCAGGTTTGTTACATAGGTATACATGTGCCATATTGGTTTGCTGCACCCATCAACTCCTCATTTACATTAGGTGTTTCCCCTAATGCTATCACTACCCCAGCCCCTCACCCTGCGACTGGCCCCGGCATGTGATGTTCCCTTTCCTATGTCCATGGGTTCTCATTGTTCAACTCCCACCTATGAGTGAGAATGTGCAGTGTTTGGTTTTCTGTCCTTGTGATAGTTTGCTTAGAATGATGGTTTCCAGCTTCATCCATGTCACTGCAAAGGACATGAACACATCCTTTTTTATGGCTGCATAGTATTCCATGGTGTATATGTGCCACCTTTTCTTAATCCAGTCTGTCACTGGGACATTTGAGTTGGTTCCAAGTCTTGCTATTGTGAATAGTGCTATAATAAACATACATGTTCATTTGTCTTTATTGTAGAAAGATTTATAATCCTTTGGGTATATGCCCAGTAATGGGATTGCTGGGTCAAATGATATTTCTAGTTCTAGATCATTGAGGGAATGCCACACTGTCTTCCACAATGGTTGAACTAATTTGCACTCCCACCAACAGTGTAAAAGCATTCCTATTTCTCCAAACCCTCTCCAGCATCTGTTGTTTCCTGACTTTTTAATGATTGTCATTCTAACTAGCATGAGATGGTATCTCATTGTAGTTTTGATTTGCATTTCTCTGATGGCGAGTGATGATGAGCATTTTTTCTTGTGTCTGTTGGCTGCATAAATGTCTTCTTTTGAGAATTGTCTGTTCATATCCTTTGCCCACTTTTTGATGGGGTGTTTTTTTTTTCTTTTAAATTTGTTTAAGTTCTTTGTAGATTCTGTATATTAGCCATTTGTCAGATGGATAGATTGCAAAAAATTTCTCCCATTCT
>NW_016813841.1:67287-71261 GCF_001698545.2 Rhinopithecus bieti | reverse complement strand
ATTAAGTTTACTATTTGTAAAATTTCATTTCATTTGAAAACAATTTGGAGTTTACATTTTATCTCACATAAGCAGAATTCCTGTTTCTGCAGAGAAATCACTGTCAAGCATATATTAATGAATTGTTTGTGGCTGACAATTTTTAAATTTTAAAACAAAGTTATACAAATCTTAGAATATGTTTGTTTAATATTTATATTTAAGTAGGATTATAGGTACGTTTGCATTTTTATGTTTGATACACTGTGAAGTGGTGTGTATTAGTCTGTTTTCACACTGCCATAAAGAAATACCAAAGACTGGGTAATTTATAAAGGAAAGAGGTTTAATTGACTCACAGTTCTGCATAGCTGGGGAGGCCTCAGGAAACTTACAATCATGGTGGAAAGCAAAGAGGAAGCAAGCTTGGACCTTCTCACATGGCAGCAGGAGAGAGAAGAGGGAGGAGCAAGGGGAGAAGAGCTCCTTATAAAACCATGAGATCAGCCGGGCACGGTGGCTCATGCCGGTAATCCCAGCACTGTAATCTCAGCACCGGGAGGCTGAGATGGGCAGATCATGAGGTCGGGAGATCGAGACCATCTTGGCCAACAAGGTGAAACCCCGTCTCTACTAACAGTACAAAAATTAGCCCGGCGTGGTGGTGGCCGCCTGTAATCCCAGCTACCCAGAAAGCTGAGGTGGGAGAATTGCTTGGAACTGGGAGGCAGAGGTTGCAGTGAGCAGAGAGCGCGCTACTGAACTCCATCCTGGCGACAGAGGTAGACTCAAAAAAAAAAAAAAAAAAAAACCCACATGAAATTTCATGAGAACTCTTTCCCTATCACATAGACCAATATGGGGAAACCACCCCATGATCCAGTCATCTCCCACCTGGTCTCTCCCTAGACGTGTGGGGGTGTGGGGATTATGAGGATTACAATTCAAGATGAAATTTGGATGGGGACACAAAGCATAACCAAATCTTCGTGTTTCCAAAATAAGAATGCCTGGAGTCTTGGTGGTCTTCAAAGAGCCTTGATTTTTGGAAGAACCACCAACATCACTCAATGATGCCCTGGTGCCCACCTTCCTGCCTGCTCTGGCAGATGGGAGATCAGTAATATAACATTTTTTCTCTATTAACACACAACACATTAACACATAAATATGTAAATCACATACAAAATTACCACACATTGGAGGATATACTGTTGTTCTCCTCAAGTGCCAGCAGAAGGGGAGTATCGGCAGAAGAGATAGGGTAGGTTAAGTAACAGAGTGTTATGCTTAAGAATTATTCGGCTGTCTCAGTCACCTGCTATGTAGTGATGGGCATCAGCAGGAAGCAACTTTTACTCCTTACCAGAGGGAGTCCTGGAAGTACTGTGTTTAGAGGTCTGATCTCACCCCAGATGGTACGTTCATAATTAGAGTCACTAGAGGGCGCCACTCACCTATAGAAAATAAATGTGCACGGCTTTGAAAAGCCAGACTTAGAGATGTAACTTTTATTAGCTCTTTACAGAATTCCAGCGGAGGGATAGAATGTCATTTGATGCGTTGTTCCTGAGCAGTAACAGTAAATGGTCTCAAGGAACAATAAGGCTGTACTCAAGAGCAACAGCTATTTCCAAAACCTTTTGATAGTTTGAGTAAGGTTTTGCCCCACCCTTCCGTTAGGTATCACTGACTCCAGAAGAGGAGCCAGTAAATTTGGTTATCATTAGAAAGAGACAAGATAGGATAGGGTGGAATTTTAAACCCCTTAAAACCTCAGAAGTCAGTCTAACCCTCTGTGATGGTTAATATTGAGTGTCAACTTGATTGGATTGAGGATGCAGAGTATTGTTCCTGGGTGTGTCTGTGAGGGTGTTGCTAAAGGAGATTAACATGTGAGTCAGTGGACTGGGAGATGCTGACCCACACTCAGTCTGGGTGGGTACCATCTAATCAGCTATCAGCACTGCTGGATAAATGCAGGCAAAGAAACGTGGAAGGACTAGACTGGCTTAGACTCCCAGCCCACATCTTTCTCCCTTACTAGATGCTTCCTGCCCGTGAACATCGGAATCCAAATTCTTCAGCTTTGGGACTCTTGGATCTTCAACCACAGACTGAAGGCTGCACTGTCAGCTTCCCTATTTTTGAGGTTTTGGGACTTGGACTGGCTTTCTTGCTCCTCAGTTTGCAGATGGCCTAATGTGGGACTTCACCTTGTGATCGTGTGAGTCAATACTTCTTAATAAATTCCCCTTTATATATACACCTATCCTATTAGTTCTGTCCCTCTAGAAAACCCTAATATGCTCTCTATCTTCCCCCCACATCCTACCAGTAATAACTCCATAGAGTGGTTGTCCAGAAATTACTTATGAGCACCTCCAGTTACAGTGAGCTGAAAATTCCAGAGGCATTTCCATTCTGCTTTTAGTCAGCTTAAAACATTAGCAAATTATTTTCTGAGATTTAACTGAGATCTGTTTCCTTTCATATTTCTTTGATTCTAATAATTACCCATCATAAACTCATCTTTATCCTTGTAATATGAAGCCTTCTCTTCTCCAACTTAATATTTCCTGTTTCTCTAACCATTTTTCATATGTTGTGATCTCTAGAGATGTCTCTAAATATGTTTCAGTTTGTCAGTTTCTCTTTTCTACAAAAGGTCGTCCCAGAATTGAATGTCATAATTCAAGTATGGTATGACTAGCATTATATAAATTAGCGTAGGGTCCTCATTCTGGACACTGTGTTTCTCTTTTAGCCCTTTTATTTTCCGAGGAATAGTATTTCATTGTGGTTTTCATTTACATTTCCCTGATTACTAAGAAGTGGTGCATCTTTTCATATATTTGTTGCCATTGATATATTTTTTTGTGGATATTTTTAGGAACTGTTTCCATTTTCTATTTTTTTTTTTTTTGTCTTTGTCTCTATTCCTAATAACAGCCTTTTGTCCCTTATGTGTTGCAAGTAACTTTTATCCTTAGGCTAGCCTTTTTTTAACATTTTTAATTAGTCATATGTAAAATATTATTCTTTATGGTTAATGCTTTTCTGTGAGTTTTTTAAGAAATCCAGACCCTGAGAACATGAAGATGTTATCTTACATTTATTTACAAAAGCTTTAGTGTGGTGTTTTTTCCATTTAGATCTACAATCCACCTGGAATTGATTTGTGTGTAAGGTTTGAGATATATGTCAAGTTTAATTTTTTTTTCAAATAGATATCCAATTATTCTAGCACCAATAATTGAAACTACACCCTTTTCCCACTGTTTTGCAATACTACCTTTGTCAAAGATCTAATGATTATACATTCATGAGTCTGTTTCTGGTGTCTGTATGCTGTTTCATTTGTCTATTTGTCTACCTTTGTGCCATTACTACACTATATTAATTACTAGAAATTTAAATATCTTGAAATGTAACATGGCAAGTTCTTCTACTTTGGTCTTCTTCATGAAGTGTCCTGACTATTCATTGCCCTTTATATCTCCTTTTAAAAAGGTAGAATGTTTATAACTGCTATATAGAAATACAATTGATTATAGTATGTTGACCTTGTATCAAGCAATTTTCTAAACTCATGTGTGAATATTAATAGTATAATCTGCATATTCTTTTACATTTTCTATTTACACAATTATATCAACCATAAAAAATTGCAGCTCTGTTTTTTCCCTCCAATCTTATACTTTTTATTCGTTTTCATTTCATTATTTCCTTTGACACCTCCAAAACACTCATTCCTTTCATCATTGTTGTGTAACAACTCCAAGACTTAGTGGCATGAAGCAACCATTTTATTATACTCACAGATTCTGCAGGTCAAGAATTCAATCAGGGCACAGAGGTGACTATTTGTCTCTTCTCTACTGTAATTAGGACCTCAGCTGGAAAGCCTTGAAGGCTGGGAGTCACTTGATGGCTGCAGGCTAAAACCATTTGGAGGTTTCTTTTTTTTTTTTTTTTTTTTTTTTTTTTTTTTT
>NW_016813841.1:62031-66809 GCF_001698545.2 Rhinopithecus bieti | reverse complement strand
GGGGAGAGGGGAGGAGGGAGGGCTTGCACTGGGGAGTTATACAAGATATAAATGGAGGTTTCTTTATTTGTGTGTCTGGTGCCTGTGTTGAGATGATTCAAACATTAAGCTCAGTTGTAAATGCTGACTAGAGTGCCTGCATATGGCCTCACCACATGACTTTCTCATGGTATGGCAGCTTCGGAGAGTTGATGTTCTCATACTGCAGCTTACAGTCCAATGAACAAGGCAGAAACTAGATCATCTTTTATGACCTTATCTCGGAAGTCACATACCATCACTTCTCCAAACAGCTATAATCCAGGAACAAGAAAAAAACAAACAATTGAATGGACTCCAAAGGAACCTTTAAGGTGACTTGGATAGGCTCAAAAAGCAACAGTTATATGTCTTTGAAAAAAGATAGCATCATCTGGAGCTTCATTATTAGTACCACATTTTCATCACAAGGTCTAGCACTCAATTGAAAATAATCTTATCTAAAAAAATGGATGTGACTGAAAACTAAAGACGAGAAAAGCACACAAAAATTAAAAAGACATATTACCGTAAAAGGAGCAGCAAAAAAAAAATTATTGCTGACTGTATGTCAGAACAAATGAGAGGCAGAAGACAATGGAAACATGGCTTCAATGTTCTAAAAGAATATAACTGTCAGCATAGAATATAACTGTGCTAAAATAATAACTGTCAGCATAGAAATCTAAAGCCAACAAAAATATCCCTTACAAACTAGTGTGAAATAAAGACACTTTCAGATAAACAAAAGAGAATTATTCACCAGAAGTTTCACACTAATTGAAATGCTAAAGGATGTATTTCAGGTAAAATAAAAGAGATTATAGCCAAGAGACGCAGCAAGAAGTGAAGAACGACAGAAATGTCAAATATCTGAGTAAATCTGAATGAGCAATGTGTAAAACAATAATAATAAGTGTCTTGTGAGTTTAAAATATGTGCAGAACTAAAATCATAAGAAAATTTTAAAATTGTATATATAATTAAAAACCTTCCCACAAAGTAAACTATAGGCCCAGGTTGTTTCATTGGCAAAATTTACCAAACATTTAAGGAATAAATAATGCCAATTTTACCCATATTCTTCAATATAATATATTAAAAAAGATATTTCTCAATCATTTCAAGGGCAGCTTATTGTTCATTCCAAAGCTTGATGAGTACATTTCTATAAAAGAAATTCACAGGCCTAGCTCATCTCTTGAAAATAGAAACAAAGTTGCTAAACTAAGTAGTATTAAACCAAATCCAGTAGCATATAAAAAGGATAGTACTTTATGGCCAATTTGGATTATTCTAACTGTTAAGCAGAACATTGGGCATCACTTACTAATCCCTGGAATTGACTCTAATAGCATATGCCCATTGCATTGCTTTATCAGAGTCACAAAGAACATAATGTATTCAAGCCCTGGATAAAACAACACTTTACTTACATAGAAAAAAGACAGAGCAAAATCAGCATCAATGGTGTGTGTTGGTACCCCCCATGGCCAGCCAGTACCCCCTAGCAACAAACACAAAGCAATTGGATAAGCATACCCTTCTTGTGCCTTAGAAGAAGGACCCTTATCCACTCCCAACCCAACCCAGTCTGAAAGACAGAAAGCTAGGACATGCCTGAGAGCCATTGATGCATACACATAGTAAAACAAAAGAACACTTAGTAAGTCTGAAACAGAAAAATATTTCCAGCCTGGAACAGGGTTTGTAGGCTGCTTGTCTCTTGCTAAGGAAATGTTTTAGTCCCAACACCTATTTTAAATGGCCAAGTGGGGGTCAAAAGACTGCATGCACAAGACTGCCTTTCCCAACACTAAAAATTCATGGTTGGTTCAACATTTGAAAAGCAATCAGTGTAATATGCCTCATTAACTTAAGAAAGAAGAAAAATCACATGATCATCTCAATAGATGAAAAAATGTAATGTGATAAATTCAACTTCCTTTCATTATTAAAAAATTAGCAAACTAGAAATAAAAAGGAGCCTCTTTAATCTGTTAAAACATGTATATAAAAAGCTAAAGCAAATACTGTACTTGGCGGTGAAATGCTAAACTTCTTCCTGTGACAATGGGAATGAAACATGAATAACTGCTATTACCTCTTCTACTCAACATAGTGCTAGATATTTTAGGCAATCTGATAAAAGAAGAAAAATAAAATAAAGTTATAATTATTGGAAGGGAATAAATTTAAATATAGCCAATTGTAAATAATATACGTGTATATAGAAAATACAAAAAAAACCCTAATAAACTAATTTAAATAATAAATGGTTTGAGCAAGATAACTGCCTGCAAAATCAATATATAAATAGAATGGTATTTGAAAATATTAGCAATAGACATGGGAAATAAAAATGTTTAAATATACCATTTAAAATAACATAAAACAATATTGAAGGAAAAGAACAGAGTTGGAGGACTGACACTACCCAATTTCAAGGCTTACTATAAAGCTACAGTAATCAAGACAGTGTGGTATTGGTGAAAGAACAGACAAATAGACCAAGGGAACAGACTAGAGAGCCTATAAATAGACCTACATTAACATAGTCAAATTACCTTTAATAATGAAGGCAATTGAGCTAATGAGATAGTTCTTTTAACAAATGGTGCTGGAATAACTGGATATCTGCATGTAAAATAAAATGAGTCTAGAAGTGAGATTTTACACCCATTGCAATAATTAACTCAAAATGGATCACTGACCTAAATTTAAAATGCAAAACTATAAAACTCCTAGAAGATACCATAGGAGAAAATCTAGGTGACCCAGAGTTTAACAATGACATTTTAGATACAACACCAAAGCCACAATCCATAAAAGAAATAATCAATAACCTTAACATCATTAAAATTAACAAATTTCTTACACAGAATATGCAAATTTGCTTAGATAGAAAGTAGATTGGTAGCTGCTAGGGGCTGGTGGTGAGGGATTGGGGAGAATAGAGGGGTTGAGAGGTGAGAACTAAAGGGTATGGGGTTTCTTTATGGGGTGGTGAGAATGTCCTAAAATTGATTGTGGTGATGATTACATAACTGAGTATAGTGCAGATAAAAACTATTAGATTGTACACTTCAAAGGAGTAAATTGTATCATATATGAATTATATTTTAATAAATCTGTTACCAAATAAAATTTAAAAGTTCAGCTCTGCAGATCAAGAGAATAAAAAGAGAAGCCATAGACTGGGAGAAAATGTTTACAAAAGACATATCCGATAAGGATCAGTTTTACAAAATATGCAAATAACAAAATATACAAATACTTAACACTCAACAGTAAGAATGCAAACAACCAACTAAAAATGGGCCAAAGATATTAACCAACACCTACCTCATTAAAGAAATTATACAGCTGGAAAATATACTTTTGAAAAGATGCTCAACTTCATATGTCATGAGGGAAATGCAAATGGAAACAACAATGAGATATCACTACACAACTATTACAATAACCAAAATCCAGAACACTGACAACAGCAAATGCTGGTGAGAATGTAGAGCAACAGGAACATCATTCATTGCTGGTGGAAATACAAAGTGGCACAGTCACTTTGGAACTCAGTTTGGTGGTTTCTTACAAAATGAAGCATACTCATACCATATTACCCAGCAATCATGCTGCTTGGTGTTTCTCCAAGGAGTTAAAAACTTATGTCTACAGAAACCAGCACACGGATGTTTATAGCAACTTTATTCACAATTGCCTACACTTGGAAGCAAATAAGATGTCCTTCAGTACATGAATGAACAGATTAACTGTGGTACATCTAAAAATGAAATATTATTAGGTACTGAAAAGAAATGATATATTAAGCCATGGAAATACATAGAGGAAACTTAAATCCATACTATTAAGTGAAATAAGCTAGTCTGAAAAGGCTACATACTGTATGATTTCAACTGTGGGACATTATGGAAAAGGCAAAACTATGGATAGAGTAAAAACATCACTGGATTCCAGGGGTTGGGGGTAGGTAGAGACAAATAGGTGGAGCTATTTGAAAATACAGTCTATTTGAAAACACACAGGCAGAGGAGACAAAATAAAAAACAATGAAGTACACCTACAAGATCTAGAAAATAGCATCCAAGGGAAAAATCTTAACACACTTATTGGCCTTCAAGAATAGGTAGAGAGAGAGAGGCTCTCAGGCAACAGACTTTTTAGTGGAACGTTTACAGTCCAGCCAACTGTGGCATGCTATATTTAAAGTGCTGGAATAAGAAAACTTTTACTCTAGAATAGTATATTCAGCAAAAATATCCTTGAACATAAAAGAGAAATAAAGACTTTCTCAGGCAAGTAAAAGCTGAGAGATTTCATTAACACCAGACCTATCCTACAAGAATTGCTAAAAGGAGGACTTAAGTCAGGAATAAAAGAGCATTAATAAGCCATGAGAAATCATCTGAAATACAAAGTCAACTGGTAATAGTAAGTACACAGAAAAACAAACAAAAATAATTGTAGCACTGTGACTGGGGTGTGTAAACTACTCTTAAGTAGAAAGGTTAAATGATGAACCAATCAAAAACAATAATTACAACATTTTGGCTGGGCACAGTGGCTCATGCCTGTAATCCTAGCAATTTGGGAGGCCAAGGCTGGTAGATCTTTTGAGCTTAGGAGTTCGAGACCAACCTGGAAAGTGTAGTGAAACCCTGTCTGTACAATAATAATAATAATAATAATAATAATAATAATAATAATTAGCTGTGCACAGTGGCACATGCCTATACTCCCAG
>NW_016813841.1:55594-61469 GCF_001698545.2 Rhinopithecus bieti | reverse complement strand
AAAAAAAAAAAAAAAAAAAAAAGAAGGAAAAATAAACAATAATTACAACTTTTCAAGACATAGTACAATAAGATATAAGTAAAAACAACAAAAAGTTAAAATGAGGAATAAAGTTAATATGTATGGTTTTCAATAATTTTCTTTTTGCTTGCTTGTTAGGTTTTTTATTCAAACAGTGTAAAGTTTCAGCTAAAAATAATGGGTTATAAGATAGTAACCTCTTGTAAGGTTGTAAGCTTCATGGTAACCTCAAATCAAAAGCGTACAATAGATACACAAAAAAAGCAAGAAATTAAATCATACAACCAAAGAAAATCACCTTTAATAAAAATGACAGAAAGGAAGGAAAGAAGAAAGAGGAAATACAAATCAACCAGAAAACAAATAATAAAAAAGCAAGAGCAAATCCTTACAATCAACAATAACACTGACCAGAAATGAACTAAATGCTCCAGTGAAAACACATAGACTGGTTGAATGGATTAAAAAATTACCCAATTATCTGTTGCCTGCAAGAAACACACTTCCCCTGCAAAGGTGCACATGGATCAAAATAAAAGATATAAAATATATTCCATACCAATGGAAACAATAAAAGAGCAGGAGTAGCTACACTAACATCAGACAAAATAAATTTCAAGAAAAAATTCCATAAGAAGTAACAAAGAAAGACACTATATAATCATGAAAGTGTCAATACAGTCAGAAAATATGACAACTTTAAATGTAAATGCACCCAACACTGGAACACCCAGATATATAAAACAAATATTATTAGAGCTAAAAGGAGAGAGAGGCCCCAATACAATAATAGCTGGAGACATCAAACACCCACTTTCAGCATTGGACAGTTCTTCCAGAAAGAAAATCAACAAAGCAACATTAGAAATAATCTACCCTATAGACCAAAGTGAATTAACAGAAATTTACAGAACATTTTATCCAGTCCCTGCAGAATACACATTCTTCTCAGCACATGGATCATTCTCAAGGATAGACCATATGTACAGTAACAAAATAAGTCTTTAAAAAATAAAAAAAATAAAATTGAAATAATATCAAACATCTTCTCTAACCACAATGGAATAAAACTACAAATCAATGACAAGAGAAACTTAGGAAACTGTAAACACACATGGAAATTAAACAATATGCTCCTGAATGACCAGTCGATCAATAAATAAATTAGGAAAGGAATTTAAAAATCAACATATAATAACTACTAGCATTTCCATGTGCCAACAGTGGACAATCTGAAAAATAAATCAAGAAAGTAACCCCATTCACAGTAGTTACAAATAAAATAAAATAACTGGGCATTAACTTAAAGAAATGAATGATCTCCACAATAAAAACTATAAGACATTGATGTAAGAAATTGAAGAAAAGAAAAAAATTGGAAAGGTATTCCACAATCATGAAAGAATTAATACTGTTAAAATGTTCATGGTACCCAAAGCAATCTACAAATTCAATGTAATATCTGTCAATATAACAATGACATTCTTAACAGAAAAAAAAATATAAAAATGTATATGGAACCACAATAAACCCAGAATAGCCAAAGCTTTTCTAAGAAAAAGAGTAGAACTGGAGGAATCACATACGTGACTTCAAATTATATTACAAAGGTATAGTAACTAAAACAGCATGGTAACACCATAAAAACAGGCACACAGACCAATGGAGCAGAATAGAGAAACCAGAAACAAATTCACACACCTAAAATGAACTTGTTTTCAGCAAAGGCACCAAAAACATACATTGGTGAAAAGAAAGTCACTTCAATAAATGGTGCTGAGAAAACTGGATACTCATTTTCAGAAGAATGGAACTAGATCCCTCTTTCTTGCCATATAGAAAAATCAACTCAAAATGGATTAAGGACTTCAACCTAAGATATCAAACTAAGAAACTACTGAAAGAAAACATTGGGGAAACTCTCCAGGACATTAGACTAGGCAAAAATCCCTTTGAGTAATAACCCAGAAGCATAGGAAACCATAGCAAAAGTTGACAGATGATATCAAATTAAGTTAAAAAGCTTCTGCATAGCAAAAAACAAAAACAAAACAAAATAGAAAAATCAATGAAATGAAGAGACAACCCACCCAGTGGGAGAAAATATTTGCAAACTACCCACCTGCATTACTCAGCTCTCACACTGCTATAAAGAATTACATGAGACTGGGTAATTTGTTTTAAAAGAGGTTTATTTGGCTCACAGTTCTGGAGGCCATACAGGAAGCATGATGCTGGCATCTGCTCAGTTTCTGGGAAGGTCTCAGGAAACTTTCAATTATTGAGAAAGGCAAAAGGGAAACAAGCATGTCTTACCTGGCCAGAGCAGGAGCAAGGGGGCAGAAGGTACCATACACTTTTAAACAACAAGTTTTCACAATAACTACTATTGTGATGACAGCTCCAGGAGGGATTGTATCAAACCATGATAAACTGCCCCCATAATCCAGTCATCTCCCACCAGGCCCCTTCTCCGACATTGGGGATTACAATTGAACATGAGACTTGGGTGAAGACAAAGGTCCAAACCGTATCATTCCACCCCGGCCCCTCCCAAAACTCATTTCTTTCTCAAATTGCAAAATACAATCATGCCTTCCCAACAGGCCCCCAAAGTCTTAAATCATTTCAGCATTAACTCAAAAGTCCAAATTTCGAAGTCTCATCTGAAACAAGGCAAGTCCTTTCCACCTAAGAGCCTGTAAAATCAAAAACAAGTTAGTTACTTCCAAGATACAATGGGGATATAGGCATTTAATGAGCACTCCTGTTTCAAAAGGGATAAATCATTCAAAATAAGGGACTACAGGCTCCACACAGGTCTGAAATCCAGAAAGAAATTTATTAAATCTTAAATCTCCAAAATAATTTTCTTTGACCCCAATGTCTCACATCCAGGGCACACTGGTGCAACACTGCTCCAACCCCACATTCCCCCTCCATGCTGCCCTAGTAGAGGTTCCCTATGAGGGCTCCACCCTTGCAGCAGGCTTCAGCCTGGGCATCCAGGCTTTTCCATACGTTCTCTGGAATCTAGGTGTAGGCTCCCAAACCTCAACTCTTGTACTCTGCACACCCGCAGGCTTAACACAACATGGAAGCCACCATGGCTTATGGCTTTCACACTCTGAGGCAGTGGCCCAAGCTGCTTCTGGGCCCGTTTTAGCCATAGCTGGGGTTGGAGCAGCTGGGATACAGAAAGCAGTCTCCCGAGGCTGCACAGGGTGGCAAGACCCTGGGCCTGGCTCAGGAAATGATTCTTCCTTCCTAGGCCTCCAGGCCTGTGATGGAAGGGGCTGCCAATCTTGGCTGTCAGCACTTGCTTTTCTCTAAGTTATGCAAATTTCTGCAGTCAGCTTGAATTCCTCCTCTGAAAATGACCTTTTCTTTTCTACCACATGACCAGGCTGCAAATTTTCCAAACATTTATGCTTTGCTTCCCTTTTAAATATAAATTCCGGTTTCAGTTCATTTCTTTGCTGCTGAGAAATTTCTTCTATCAGATACCCTAAATCATCTCATAACAAAAGTGACGAATACGTTTATTATCTTCATCTGAGACCTCCTGAGACTGGCCTTCACTCTCCATATCACTATCAGCATTTTGGTCATAACCATTCAACCAATCTCTAGGAAGTTACATATTTTCCCTCTTCTTCTGAGCCTTCCACACTCTTCCTGTCTTCTTCTGAGTCTTCCACACTCTTCCAGCCTCTGCCCATTACCCAGTTCCCATTACCCAGTTCCACTTCTACAATTTCAGGTATCTTTATAACAACACCACACTTCTTTTTTTTTTTTTGAGACGGAGTCTCGCTCTGTCGCCCAGGCTGGAGTGCAGTGGCCGGATCTCAGCTCACTGCAAGCTCCGCCTCCTGGGTTTACGCCATTCTCCTGCCTCAGCCTCCCAAGTAGCTGGGACTACAGGCACCAGCCACCTTGCCTGGCTAGCTTTTGTATTTTTTAGTAGAGACGGGGTTTCACCGTGTTAGCCAGGATGGTCTCGATCTCCTGACCTCGTGATCCGCCCGTCTCGGCCTCCCAAAGTGCTGGGATTACAGGCTTGAGCCACCGCGCCCGGCCAATACCACACTTCTTGATACCAGTTTGTCATATTAGCCAGTTCACGCACTGCTATAAAGAATACCTGAGACTGGGTAATTTATAAAACAAAGAGGTTTAATTGGCTTATGAGTGGATAGAGAAATTGTAGTACATATACACAGGCAGGCGTATGGGAAGCATAGCAGCATCCACTTCTGGGAAGGCCTCAGGGGGCTTTAACTCATGGAGGAAGACAAATCAGAAACAGATGTCTTACGTGGCAGGAGCAGGACCAAGGAAGGTGTGGGGGGTGGGTGCCACACACTTTTAAACAACCAGATCTCACAAGAATTCATTGCCATGACAACAGCTCCAATGGGAATGATGTTAAACCATGAGAAATCACCCCATGACCCAATCACCTGCCACCAGCCCCACCTCCAACATTGGGAATTATGATTTCACATGAGATTTGGGTGGGGACAAAGAACCAAACCATGTCACCATCTGACAAGAGATTTATAACCAGAATATATAGGGAGCTCAAACAGCTCTACAGGAAAATGCCTAGTAATCCAATTCAGAAATAGACAGAAGATTTGAATAGAGATTTCTCAAAAGAAGATGCACAAATGATAAACAGATATATGAAAAGGCGCTCAACATCATTGGTCATCAGAGAAATGTGTATCAAAACTATGATGAGATATCATCTCACCCCAGTTAAAATGGCTTTTATCCAAAGACAGGCAATAACAGATGCTGGCAAGGATATGGAGAAATGGGAACCCATATACACTGTTGGTAGTAATGTAAGTTAGTACAAACACTATAAAGAACAGTTTGGAAGTTCCTCAAAAAAACTAAAAATAGAACTACCATATGATACAGCAATCCCACTCCTAGGTATATACCCAAAAAGAAAGGAAATCAGTATATCAAAGAGATATCTGTACTCCCATGTTTATTGCAGCCCTATTCACAATAGCCAAGATTTGGAAGCAACCTAAGTGTCCGTCAACAAATGAATGAAGAAATTGTGGTACATATACACAACTGACTACTATTCAGTCATAAAAAAGAATGAGATCCTTTCCTTTGCAACAACATCGATGGCACTGTACATCATTACATTAAATAAAATAAGTCAGGTGCAGAAGGACAAACATCACACATTCTCACTTATTTGTGTGTGTTAAAAATTAAAACAATTAAACTCATGAAGATAAAAACTAGAATGATGGTTACCAGATGCTGAGAAGGGTAGTGGCTAGACAGGGAGAAGTTGGGATGGTTAATGGGTTCAAATAACATAAAGAATGAATAAGACCTAGTATTTGCTAGCACAACAGTGTGACTATGGTCAAAAATAATTTAATTATACCTTTTTCAATAACTGAAAGAGTAAAATTGGATAGCTTGTAACCAAAGGATAAATACTTGAGGTGATGGATACCCCATTTACATGACATGATTATTGTGCATTGCATCTCTGTATCAAAATATATTATGTAACCCATAAATATATGCACATACTATATACCCACGAAAATAAAAAATAAATAAACAACAAACATAAAAAAATTAAATTTTAATTAATAATGAGTAACATTTGGTGTTAAAGATGTGTGAAGGGATATATAAATTTTCTTTTTTATTTTTTTTATTATACAGTAACTTCTACAGTACATGTGTACAATGTGCAGGTTTGATACATTGGTATATATGTGCCATGTTGGTTTGTTGCGTGCACCAACTCGTTGTTTTACATTAGGTATTTCTCCTGATGCTATCTCTCCCCCACCCCCCC
>NW_016813841.1:51520-53915 GCF_001698545.2 Rhinopithecus bieti | reverse complement strand
CTTCCTCTTTTCCTAATTGAATATCCTTTATTTCTTTCTCTTGCCTGATTTCCCTTGCCAGAACTTCCAACAGTATGTTGAATAGGAGTGGTGGGAGAGGGCATCCCTGTCTTGTGCCAGTTTTCAAAGGGAATGCTTCCAGTTTTTGCCCATTCAGTATGATATTGGCTGTGGGTTTGTCATAAATAGCTCTTATTATTTTGAGACACATTCCATCAATACCTAGTTTATTAAGAGTTTTTAGCATGAAGGGCTGTTGAATTTTGTCGAGGGCCTTTTCTGCATCTATTGAAATAATCATGTGGTTTTTGTCATTGGTTCTCTTTATGTGACTGATTATGCTTATTGATTTGTGCATTATGAAGCAGCCTTGCATCCCCAGGATGAAGCTGTCCTGATCATGGTGGATAAGCTTTTTGATGTGCTGCTGGATTCGGTTTGCCAGTATTTTATTGAGGATTTTCACATCTATGTTAATCAGGGATGTTGGTCTAAAATTCTCTTTTTTAGTTGTGTCTCTGCCAGCTTTGGTATCAGGATGATGTTGGCCCCATAAAATGAGTTAGGAAGGATTCCCTCATTTTCTATTGATTTGAATAGTTTCGGAAGGAATGGTATTGGCTCCTCTTTGTACCTCTGGTAGAATTTGGCTGTGAATCTGTCTCCTCCTGGACTTCTTTTGGTTGGTAGGCTATTAATTATTGCCTCAATTTCAGAGCCTGTTTTGGTCTATTCAGAGGTTCAACTTCTTCCTGGTTTAGTCTTGCGAGAGTGTATGTGTCCAGGAATTTATCCATTTCTTAGATTTTCTAGTTTATTTGCATAGAGGTGTCTATAGCATTCTCTGATGGTTATTTGTATTTCTGTGGGGTCGGTTGTGATATCCCCTTTATCATTTTTTATTGCATCTATTTTATTTTTCTCTCTTTTCTTCTTTATTAATCTTGCAAGTAGTCTGTCAATTTTGTTGATCTTTTCAAAAAACCAGCTCCTGGATTCATTGATTGTTTGAAGGTTTTTTTGTGTGTGTGTGTGTCTCTATCTCTGCCCATTCTGCTCTGATCTTAGTTATTTCTTGCCTTCTGCTAACTTTTGAATTTGTTTGCTCTTGCTTCTCTAGTTCTTTTAATTGTGATGTTGGGTGTCAATTTTATGTCTTTTCCTACTTTCTCTTGTGGGCATTTAGTAATATACATTTCCTTCTACACACTGCTTTAAATTTGCCCCAGAGATTCTGGTATGTTGTGTCTTTTTTCTCACTGGTTTCAAAAAACATCTTTATTTCTGCCTTCATTTCGTTATTTACCCAGTAGTCATTCAGGAGCAAGTTGCTCAGTTTCCATGTGATTGTGCAGTTTTGAGTGAGTTTCTTAATCCAGAGTTCTAATTTGATTTCACTGTGGTATGAGAAACAATTTCCTGTGATTTCTGTTCTTTTACATTTGCTGAGGAGTGCTTTACTTCCAATTATGTGCTCAATTTTGTAATAAGTGTGATGTGGTGCTAAGAAAAGTGTATATTTTGTTGATTTGGGATGGAGAGTCCTTTGATGTCTATTAGGTCTGCTTGGTATAGAGCTGAATTCAAGTCCTGGATATCCTTCTTAACCTTCTGTCTCATTGATCTATCTAATATTGCCACTAGGGTGTTAAAGTCCCCCATTATTATTGTGTGGGAGTGTGAGTCTCTTTGTAGGTATCTAAGGACTTGCTTTATGAATCTGGGTGCTCCTTTATTGGGTGCATATATATTTAGGATAGTAAACTCTTCTTGTTGAATTGATTTCTTTACCATTATGTAATGGCTTTCTTTGTCTCTTTTGATCTTTGTTGGTTGAAAGGCTGTTTTGTCAGAGACTAGGTTTGCAACCCCCACTTGCTTTTGCTTTCCATTTGCTTGGTAGATCTTCCTCCATCCCTTTACTTTGAGCCTATGTATGTCTTTGCATGTGAGTTGGGTCTCCTGAATACAGCAGACTGATGGGTCTTGACTCTTTATCCAATTTGCCATTCTGTGTCTGAATTGGGGCATTTAGCCTATTTACATTTAAAGTTAATATTGTTCTGTATGAATATGATCCTGTCATTATGATGTTAGCTGGTGATTTTGCCCATTAATTGATGCAGTTTCTTCCTAGCATTGATGGTCTTTACTATTTGGCATGTTATTGCAGTGGCTGGTGCCGGTTGTTTCTTTCCATGTTTAGTGCTTCCTTCAGGAGCTCTTGTATGGCAGACCTGGTGGTGGCAAAATCTCTTGTCATTTGCTTGCCTGTAAAGGATTTTAGTTCTCCTTCACTTATGAAACTTAGTTTGGCTGGATATGAAATTCTGGGTTGAAAATTTTTTTCTTTAAGAATGTTGAATATTGGCCCCCACTCTCTTCTGGCTTGTAG
>NW_016813841.1:48164-51471 GCF_001698545.2 Rhinopithecus bieti | reverse complement strand
TTTCTTTGAGGCTTTGTTCATTTCTTTTCACTCTTTTTTCTCTAACCTTGTCTTCTCACTTTATCTCATTAATTTGATCTTCAATCACTGATACCCTTTCTTCCACTTGATCGAATAGGCTATTGAAGCATGTGCATGAGTCACAAAGTTCTCATGCCATGGTTTTCAGCTCCATCAGGTCATTTAAGGTCTTCTCTACACTGTGTATTCTAGTTAGCCATTTATCTAACCTTTTTTCAAGGTTTTTAGCTTCCTTGTGATGGGTTCGAAATGTTCCTTTTGTTCAGAGAAGTTTGTTATTACCGACCTTCTGAAGCCTACTTCTGTCAACTCATCAAAGTCATTCTCCATCCAGCTTTGCTCCGTTGCTGGTGAGGAACTGTGATCCTTTGGAGGAGAAGAGGTGCTCTGATTTTTAGAATTTTCAGCTTTTCTGCTCTGGTTTCTCCCCATCTTTGTGGTTTTATCTACCTTTGGTCTTTCATATTGGTGACCTACAGATGGGGTTTTGGTGTAGTTGTCCTTTTTGTTCATGTTGATGCTATTCCTTTCCGTTTGTTAGTTTTCCTTCTAACAGTCAGGTCCTTCTGCTGCAGGTCTGTTGGAGTTTGCTGGAGGTCCACTCCAGACCCTGTTTGCCTGGTTATCACCAGTGGGAGGCTGCATAACAGCAAATATTGCTGCCTGATCCTTCCTCTGGAAGTTTTGTCCCAGAGGGGCATATAGATGCCTATATGAGGTGTCTGTCGGCCCCTACTGGGAGGAGTCTCACAGTTAGGATACACAGGGGTCAGGGACCCACTTGAGGAGGCAGTCTGTCCGTTCTCAGAGCTCAAATGCCATGTTGGGAGAACCACTGCTCTCTTCAGAGCTCTGTTGGAAATGCAGAAATCACCCGTCTTCTGGGTCAATCACGCTGGGAGCTGCTAACTGGAGCTGTTCCTATTCAGCCATAGTTCCATGTGGCTGGGGGAGGCCTCATAGCAGAAGGTGAAAGGCACTTCAGTTAAAAGCAGGGGCTCCAATGGGGTAAAGGCATGCTCCATAACAGATTATTGGCCTACAATGGCTGGTGGAGCCACAGAGTTGGGAGCACAGGCTGTGGGAGCTACAGCGATTGACCACTCGACATGCGGCTGGGGAGCCTCTGGGATATATAAATTTTCAGATTTAAGGGTTATGGAATCAAAATATTTAAGTGACCCTGAAGACATGTTTTCATCTTACATTTACGAAATTTCTTCAAACTCCTTATATAAATTAAAATATAACATGATTGCTTATTTTCCTTTCCACAAGTCTTGTAACTCTACAAATAAAGAAAATTAACTTAAAACTATAATTAACCAAAACTATATTTCATAGGCCATTAGTCTAGAATAAGGATAAGTAATACACATATATGCACACACACACACACACACACACACACACACACACACACACACACACAAATAGAATTGTTCTGTGCTCAAATACTTTGCTAAATACCTGTTTCCCATATTTATTTGGCCATAGAACAGAGTTTTAAATTCCAGTACCATTATATTAACATTTAGTATTCTGAGGGACACGAGTTTAAGTAACACTGGTTTCGTATAATACGTTCTTAGTGAATCCACATTGACTTTTAGTAACATCCATTTCTTTTTCCAAAGTGGTTTTTAATACATTTAGAATCTTTCTTAGACTTCCACTCTTATGTTCAAATAAATAAATAATATTCTTCCATCATCAGTCTTCTGGACTCTCTTTTATTCTTTTTAGTAAGATTACTAATAGTTGTTCATCAGTTTCATTTACTAATCTTCTCACTACTTATTCTAAGTTGGTCCCCCCATAGCTTGTACAGCTTGAGAATTATGATAACAGTACTATGTGTGAATATAGAGTCTACTTGTAAGTTTTTGGAATGGAGTCATATACTATATATACTATAAAACAGATAAATGTTACTCTTAGGAAAAAAATACATTGCAAAAAAGAACATTTCTATTTCCACACTACAGGACTTTAAAATACTTATTAAAATACTTATTATATGCCAAGCAGTGTATATTTTATATACTTTCATTATTTCATTTAACTCTTCATAGAAATCCTATGAAATAGCTACCATTATCCTTATTTGACGGAGGATAAATCTAAGGCATAATATTTAAGCAATTTGCTCAAGGTCATGTACCTAGTAAAGAGAGAAGCAATGTTTCAGAAGTAGATGTATTTAATTCTATGTTGTTGTTGTTGTTGTTGTTGTTGTTGTTGTTGAGACGAGTCTTGCTCAATCGCCCAGGCTGGAGTGCAGTGGCGTGATCTCGGCTCACTGCAAGCTCCGCCTCCCGGGTTCACGTCATTCTCCTGCCTCAACCTCCCAAGTAGCTGGGACCACAGGCTCCTGCCACCATGCGCAGCTAACTTTTCGCTTTTTNACAAACTTTATATTTATTCCTTAGTATCTCAGAATGCCTAGTGTAGTAGTTGCTCAAAAAGTATTTACTGACTGAATAACTATATAAACAAATGAATTTCAGCTGGGTCAAGGGACTTTCGTGCATTCAAAGAATGTATGTACTCTAGGAAAATATCTCTTTCCATCTTTAAACGCCTATTTACTAGTGTTACTCTTCCCTTAGCAGTCTATGGAAGTCTGTCTAAATACTATGAGTGTCTTTCAAAATTAATTCTTGAAATTCTGTAAATTAAATAAAAGTAGATTTTAAAACAGCTTAACAGATTTCTGCACACCCTTTAATAAAGGACTGTATGATGTGTGAGGTCTCTGTGGATAAACACGTAAGTGTAATAAATATTTTCTTAAGATTTGTTTCTTATCTTCCTATAATGAGATTATTATTTTAGTAGAGAGTGATCATCTTACATATGATAATATTAATATCTTTGGTTAACTTAGGAAGAATTACAGAAAAAAAATTTCTAACTTAATGGAAGTCTCTCAGTTCACTGTCTTAATTTAACACATACTGTATCTCCAGGAGTTCACATCATAAAGACAAACATATCTAAGTGAGAAATTCTAACATAAGACAGTGATAAATGCAATAAAATAGACACAAGTAAGATATTATGGGAGGAGATTCACTAAGACAAGGTGGACCTGAAAAGGTTACATTCATTCAAAGACAGTTTATTGGATAACTACCACTTGCCAGGTACTATGCTCATTATGAGAGAGACAGCAATGCCTTAAAACAAAATTTCTACACTTTAGGAGTTCATAGCTTTGTAGGAATTACCAATAAAAAATAAAAAAGTATAGTACTCAGTAAGGAGAGTTATAGAAAAGCAG
>NW_016813841.1:27152-46337 GCF_001698545.2 Rhinopithecus bieti | reverse complement strand
TAATATTTAGCTTCTTTCAAGCACATTTAATTTTATCAAGACACGATTCATAAGAAGTAATTTGTTTTTAATAGAGCTACACTTTATGGAATTAATCTAGGATTCTTTGTTTCTTGTGAACGTTCTTATCAGTTTTCATTTTACATACTTATCATTTATTTCAAATATTTTCTTATAGGAGGACAAAATAATTTCAGTAATGTATCATAATTTGGGTACAATATGTACAATGACCCTGAACCAGTGTGGTTGGAATGTAGTGATCACGGGTTGGAGTGACTTGAGATGAAGTACAAAAAGAGAAGCAGATGCTAAACCGTGCAGCACTTTCTAGGGCCATTAAGGATTTTAGTTTTTATCCTGAGAACAACAGTGAGTCATTAAAAAGTTTTAATTTTCCAGTTGTATACTTTTATCTCAGGAAAACCATGGATATTTCTATATGTGATTAACTATCTCCCATAAAAATATACAAGGAAATGTAATCTTTTTGGCTCTTATTCATAAATATGTGATTCAAAACAATGAATTTTTAAATAACTGCATAAATTATGTTGTCAAGTCTGGAAACATGGCATTACATATCTATACACATTTCCACTGACTTCCAAAGTTTATGTAAAGCAGAACTGACCTGCTACCTGGAATATTCAGGGTTCAAAAGTTTCTATTTGAAAGAAAGTTATATTTATAAAAATCAAAAGTTTACATAGTCATCTTTTCAGGTGGTAACTTCAGTCCTATTCATTTTTCTTCTCACTTACCTAAAATTCATGTTTTTCTGTGATAGAAGCTGAAATCATATCACCTTTTGTTGGTCCATTTATAAAATCCCAAGCTCTCATATGCAGATCTCCAAAGTGTATTTTGTCAATCACTGAATATTCACCAAATGAGATTTAAGGAACTGACAGTACACAAATAATATGTTAAAATAAAAACACATTCTCCTGAGTCTCAATAGCAATGTGTGATTCTTGTGACAGCTGTGTACATTTTTCCACACTCATTTCAATCTCTCAAAATCAACCTCCTTGGAAGGCAGCGTATTATAATAGAAAGAACATCAGGATTGAAGTCAGTTCGAACAGGATGGCAAATCCAATTCTACCACATAATTGCTGTATATCTCAGAGTCACAATCTCTCTGAGCCTCAGTTTTTCCATCTACAAAATGGCAATAATAGTACCTAATGTGCAGGGTTGCTGGAAGGATTGAGTGAGATAGTTTAAATGAAGCATGTGACACATAGTAGATGCTCAGTATAATTATGATGTTTTCTTGTGGTATTTAATACATTACTAATGATAATAGAGTGGGGAATTTGAGATATGTTAGCATTTCCTATTATATATATTACCAGTTAGCTGATAATACCTCATTGATAATTGATATATTTAATCAACTATATATCTTGTTGGTAATACCTCATTGACAGCATTTGAAGGATGATTGATTTTACTCTTTATGCCCTGGGTGCACCCACTTATAGTTTAATGAATTAGGCAATTAACATTACTAGACAAATTGATTTGCATGATTTTTATTCATTTTCTTAATGTAGTCAATTCTTTTACTTTTATGCACTTATTTTCTTACTAGAAAAGTAATATAACCATAATTGATTTTCATTTCACAGGCTACATAATCATGGATATAAAATAGAGTTATGTTAACAATCATCAAATAATATCTCTATGACTCTGAACTCATTTGTTTTAAAAATATGTAGTGCTTGCTCTACCTCGCTCTATTCATGGACTCAGTGCATCACAAACAGTTTTGCAAGTACTTATGCAAGATGCCGTGAGAACCAATCCTCTTGGCTACTATGTCATGACTTTTATTTTCTTCTTCTTCTCCTTGCTTCTCCATAGTAATGCCTCCTATGCCAAAAGAAGTTATGGGATCCATTGCCTCTTAAGATATCTCTCACTATTGATGACTGTTGAAGGTTATTGCTGCTAGTGATATGCCTCAATGGTTTTTTTTTTTTTTTTTTTTTTTTTTTTTTTTTTTTGAGACGGGGTCCCACTCTGTCTCCCAGGATGGAGTGCAGTGGGGTGTTGTCAGTTCAGTGCAATCTCCGCCTCCTGGGTTCAAGTAATCCTCCCACCTCAGCCTCCTGAGTAGCTAGGACTACAAGAGCGCACCACCATGCCTGGATAAGTTTTGTATTTTTTGTAGAGACAAGGTTTTGCCATATTGCCCACCTGGTCTCCAGCTCCTGGGCTCAAGCAATCAGCCCACCTAGGCCTCCCAAAGTGTTGGGATTACAGGAGTGTGCCATTGTGCCCAGACAATATTTTTATACTAAGGCTGCTGATGTCCACTCTCCTTGCCTAGGAAGGAAATCTTTGTTTTTTCTTGATGTCCCTCTATGACTAAAACATGAATCCCTATAAATGAGCTGGATTAGTAACAAATCTAACTGAGTGATATATGCCTATTCTATCATTTGAATCACCCTATCTAATGGAACTGGCCAGTTGTCTTTGAACTCATCTTGAGTTCTGTGACTTTCTCTTCCCTAAGGACAAATTATTTAACAAAGGTTATTTGGCCCATTAGGTAGCTAGGATCTTGGCATTGTTTTTTTCAAGCAGTTCTCCAAGTATGCTCAGGCATGTTAAAAGCTTAAGTGGAACAGTGGTTGAGGATATGCTGAGATCCCCTACAACTTTTATTATACTCTTCCATGTATAATAAAACTTTATAGTACATGTTACAGTCTATATTTTCACTCATGAATTGGCTCTTGCAAGAATGGGATAATAAGCAGCCCTTTATCTGGGCACTGTAAGCTTGGTTTATAGACTCAGATTCTCACATACGGAATAGCCCTGTATTTTGTGACATCCTCCCCCAGGGTAACCAGAGTGATAGAACAAAGCTGGGCTATTATCCAGGTTTCAAATTACTCCTGTTGTGAATTAGCACTCTTTTTCAAGATGAGCATTTTCCCTTCAGTTCCTTGATCTCTTACCTTAGAGCCACAGACCTCCAGGTTTTGTTTCTTCTAGAAATTCCTGAGGCCTCTCTGGAAAAGCCACATGTTCAAAGACCACTGTCCATTAGAAAGTCTATGGGTATGGGTAGACAGACTCCCTTGCTTATGATGACAACCACTCCAATCTCATTTCTCTAACTTCGTTTCTCTGTTTCCCATGGAAATGAGGCATAGTCAACTGTAAACTTCTCCTAGGCAAAAGACAGCCCCATCCATCAGTCTTAGTTCCCAAGCACTGGGCTCGCAGACGTAGAAAGTCTTCTCCCCAATTAATCTATAGTTAATAAATCATACTTGTAGACTGTCTGTATTAAATCCATCCTATTTTCTGCCAACAGTTTTTATACGGGCTGTGGCCACAAATTTTAGCCCCACTATATGGTGTGTAACTGTACCCCTGACATTCATTTCATACTGAAAAGGGAGACGCAGTCTACAATAGTACTCATCACCCATCTTGAAGTTCCTGATATCAAACTAGAGCACTGACAGTACTGTTGTGAGTCACAGTGGTATTTCATCTGGGAATTTCCAGGTGTAGTTTCTCACTTCACTTACCCACATGCTAAGTCAAGCTTATTGAATCTCCATTCTCAATAGCCACTCCAAATTAGAGGTCTGTGGACAGTTAGCACTCCCACAAAATACCCCAAAATAAAAGATAAACAAAGTGGGCATTTTTTAGAACCTTCGTAGCCACATGATAAGAATGTCATGTGCTGGTTCTGTTAACCCCTTTACTGTGCCCCCACTCCCTGCTTCCTAGTATGTACAGCAAAGTCCAACCAAATATTTTAAGTTGTAAATCATAAAGAGGATGTTCTGGATTTTTGTGTATCCACTACCTCTAAAGTACTTTGCATAATAGTCCATATATAGAGGTCACCTGAAATACCTCACATAATAGCCTATAGAGAAACATTTCTTCCATAAAATCTAGGCAACTGTGATTACAGCCCTTTAATTTGGGACATGATGGGTAAAAGAATTGGTTTCCAAGAGTCTGCTCCCACAAGTTCTGCTATCTGGTTTTAAAAACAAGAAGTCTTTGTTCATTAACTCTATGAGCTTGCCATTAAGGATTGTTTCCAGATAGGCTGCCAAATTTGGAGGTCTTTTGCAGTATGCAGAAGTTTCACAGTGTATTTAATGTCTTCAATCACCCTTGGCAAACAAAACAAAAAAAAAAAATCAAGGTCTAAATTAGTTCTAGGGTCTTTTCTTTTTTAATAGTCACAGCCATTGCTTAATGCTCTCACAAGTACATGCTCATATCCTCTGAGAAAAATAAGATGCATAAAAAAATAAAATGTTCATACTTCCCTTACGTAGATCAATGTGAAATATAACTTAATTCCTGACTTACTATTTTTAACTTTTGTCATTCTTAAAGTAAAATCTTAGTCACACTAGAAGAATATTTTTCAAAGTGCAGATCTTAATCCACTAAGTTATTAAATCAGTTCAGTTGGTCAAAATAGTATTTTTATAAAAGGAAGTATAAGATAGAAAAATAAATATAACAATACGTGGCATTTAGAAAAGTAATTATTTTGTGAAACTTTTGCTTCAGTTATGTTTGTGTGTGTGTGTGTGTGTGTGTGTACACAAATATGTTTGCTGGATAAAGCCATAAAATGTATTTCATTTGTGGATAGTAGTCAAAATAATTGAAGATTTAAAATCCACTATCATGGAAGAGTCACCAGTCTCCAAGGTGTAGAAGGTCTTTTTCTCTTAGCTCATCATGCTATCCTCTACACCATACGTTGAGGCACCGAGGGTTTATGCAAGGCAACATAGCTGATAGCTACTACGGATACTGTCTGTAGGTTGTCCTAAGTTTTCAAACAGGCTTGCCTTCCTATAGTGCCATGTACTCTGGAAATTCCAAATAAACTTAATTCCCTCCAGGGGGATAGTTTCTATTTCCCATAAGTGGAACACTTGAGATGACATATGCACACCTTTATCATTAATCTTGGCCCTATAACATAGATTGAAGCCTTAAAATGATACGCAGAGAACATCACCACCCACTTATGCCTAGTGATATCTAATCTGAAAGTGGTATTCAGTCCCCTCTCCAAGACAGGCAAGTTGTTGGAGACAGTAAAGACCAAGGTAGGATGTGATATTCTGGGAGTCCGTGCCAGCAGTGATACTGAAATGGCTGTTTGGGACATTGTTGTTCATGTAGCTGGGCTGATTGAGTCCAAGAATGTATGAGATTTTGCTTGAACCTTTCTGAAGTTCTTCTTTTCATGAGTCTCTCTTGAGTAGCATCACCATGGAACTAGTACTTTTCTATAGGCATTTTCAAACTGGCTATACCTAACTGGTTTGGAACCTTAAACAGCCAGCATCCATGTTCTTCCAGTTGCAGAAGGCTTTGCTGTCATTCAGGACTACCTATACTTCTAGGTAGTTCATGTAACCCACTGCCTTTCCATTAGGTGTTGTGGAGTGGCAGAAACTTTTGTTTTCCACTGACATATTCTGTTAAACTGATAAAGATCATTTTTAATTCATCTTTATCAACTCTTAGAATCTGGTGATTCATGATCTACAAATGTAATACAGTGATTTACTAGCTTTCTGATAAGCCATTCTGTGTATCTTATATCATCCATAGTAATTATGTATTATTTAATATGCATATGCATACATACATAAATTGTAAGTATACATATGTAGTAACTATGATAATCTGTGCCCATTGAAAAATTTCCAGTTCTTTATTTTCTCATTACCATAATAGATGAGGTATATATGTGGAAAGAAGAATTTGGTAATAATCCCATTAGTCAATAATCTTTAAAATGATTTCTCATATCATCAGTCTGATACAGCAATTCTCCTAGATCAGTCGCTATTAACTGGGGGCAATTTTGTCATTCAAAAGACATTTAGCAATGTCTAGAGACATTTTGGCTTGTCACAACTGAGGCAGTGGTGCTACTGGCATCTAGTAAGTAGAGGGCATGGATACTGCTAAACACTATACAATGCACAAGGCAGCCCCATCTCCCCACACAGAGAGAGAATTATTTGGTCCTAAATGTCAGTGGTGCTGATGTTGAAAACTCCTGCCCTGATCCTAATATTCTTATTGTTGTTGTTTTTAAGGACTTTTATCCAAAATAGGTCACCAATTAACTGCAGCTGATAATTGTTATTACATTAGCATTTAGGGCATTAACGATATAATCATTTATCATAATACACAAAAAAAGGTAGAACAAGAAAGAATAATGTAGCTTTTGTATCCATAGCTGATCCTCACATTTGACCCTGACATTTACTTAAGTCATTCGAACATAGTAGGCTATTCCTTTTTTACACACTTCTATTTATAGAAAGACTATACCATGGCAATAACCCTGATCTTCCTTCTCAAGCTTTCATTCAACTTCTCAGAACTTGAAGAGAGCCCAGACTCCAAACTAAGTTAACTTACATCTTAGACTTGGAATTTTATAGGATAATGCCCTGGAGGAAAATAGAAAATGAGAGCTCTTTGTTTCTCTTTGTCTCTAACTTCTGGTGAGCTAATGTGTATAAGACAAGTAAGGGGAGTTTTGTTAAGGATCTATCATCAGTCTGCTGCTAGAAATAATATTCTGGAACTCAAAAAGGCTAAAATTAGCCTCAATCAATGTTATATACACTACAGCAGGCTTGATTCAGCTCATCTCAGTGGCAAATATGGGGGAAATAAAATGAGTTCAATTTTAAATATCATGAGTTTGAGGTGCCTGTGAGTCATTCAAGCAGAGATGTCAAGTAGATAATTGAATACATGGAATTGCAAGTATAAATAGAAATGTAGGCATCATCAGCTTATAGACAGTAATTGAAGCCATGGGAATGGATGAGAACAACTAAGGAAAAAATACAGATTTAGAAGAGAAAGTAGCCTGTATTGAATTCTTAGGTACTTTCAATATTTGATGTCAGATAAAGGATTATTCCAAAACCAATGACCTTTCCACTATATCACGCTGTCTCCCAGATAGAAAGTGAGCTGCATTTAATCATTCAATAAAATTTCACATTAAGCACCTCTCATATGCCAGACACTATTGTAGGCACTTGGGATACATCAGTTTAAAAAACTGACAAAATCTCAGAGCTAAGAGAGGTTATAGTCTAGTGAGTTTCTTTATAATGAAACAGGGGTATTCTTCCACAGCTCAGCTGATAGAGTGGAGGACTGTGGGGGTTATAATAAAACAAGGGTTACAGAAGGCTTTACTTCCCTGCTGTAACGCCTCTAACCCCCTGAAACTCTCAATCCCCTCACCTTCAATATTAGAAAAGAAATCTAGCAGCAACTTCTATCTTCCCTTTCCTCTCTCCAGTTTTTTATTTGTTACTGCATGTGACTACGTTTTTTACCATTTGTCCGTTGCTTGAAAACTAGATAATAGAGCAACCAAGAATTAGAGGAGACAATTGACCCTTGGGTGAAAAGAAAAGAGAGGATGTCACATAAAGAATGGGAAGCATTCATACTAAAATAAATAACCATATAGGGCCAAGTTCAGTAAGTGGACAAAGAAATGCTCCAGTTCCTAGATTGACAAAATATAACAAAGTTGGGAAACATAGCAACACAGTATTAGATGAGAATGAGCGGTAAAAGAGGTGGTCCTGGTTTGAAATACTAGCATGCATTAGAAGGAAGAATTAGAGGAAAATATGGTAACTCACACAGTGTATCTTGTCCTGATTCTGTATCTTTCTTCTTGTTATCTTGGATTCAGTTTTTCACTCCCGTCAGCACAAATTTGATGTGAGTCACACCACATAATAAATACATTTGAACTAAAAATTTCTACGATCAAACTTATTGACTTTTCAGTGACCTTTAAAAATAGCTCTGTTATCTTGAGGGGACTGGATTCACTTAGGGAAAGAGCACAGTAAACATAAAGACGCTTTTCTGCTTTCTTTAAAATCGCACTTTGATTGTGTTGGATATCTATCTGCTTTTGCACATCTCTGACATTTCTGTTCCAACCCAGCGGGCACTTTAAACAAATATGAAACTACAGAGCTTTATGTTGTCACTCCAAGGACCATTTGTAAAATAATTATTTCCTTAGTTCTTTGCCATGCCCGCTGACTGCCTAGAATTGAAGGGGCCTGTACAATAAATTAACCTGTCTCAGATCTCAGTAGGATATTAGTGCCTTGAATCAGTGAATTCATATGGAGATCTCATAAGATTCCCAGATGTAGGGACTTTTTTAAATACACATTCCCCCTCCTATTCCCTGTAGATTATTATATTATACTTCCTATCCTTTAACTAAAAGTCCACTTCCTTACTAGAGAGGACAATATCACTTGTTGAGAAAAGTTTTCAGTTCTTTAGGTTAGGAAGACAGAGAAGGTTGAAGGAATACCGACCTGTTTGAACATGTTAAATATTTCATAAGATACATCTCTCTACAACTCCTAGTTCCAGCAGTAGTGAGTTTTCTGTATCAGTTTACTGCCTTTCCAGACTAAAACAAACAAATCCATCAAAGTCTAGAGATGGAATCCTCAGCAGAACTGTCCAGTAGAACATTCTACCTGTCTGTCTAGAACTTGATTTAAGATTCAAGTGCTATTGTTATCGGTACTGTTCCAGTTATACTTTCTATGTGACAAGTCACCAAACTTAGGGCATACACACATTGATTTATTAAGCTCACAGTCTCTGAATATCAGGGTCAGATTTGGAAAGGCACACAGCAAGGGATGGATTGTTTTCTGCTGTTCCCAGTGTCTAGGGCCTCAGCTAGGAGACTGAAAAGTCTGAGGCTATATTATTTAAACTCACTCACTCCCATGTCTGAATGTATTGCATTCGTATGCCTGAGCTTATCAGTCATTGATCTCAGCTGGGGCTGTCAGCTGAAAACAACCTATGTGTGACTTCTTCATGTAGCTTCTTGGAGTTCATCAACAGTAAGCAAATTGGGTTACAAGAACAAGCTGTCCAAGGAATCATGCATAAACTTAGCTTTGGAAAGCTCCACAAAATATTACTATGTACTAGTCACAATTCCACTCGATTGATATGTGAGGGAGAAGAGACTCATTTCTTGATGGAAGAAATGTCAAAGTCACATGTTCAAGAGAGGTGTGTCGGGATTGAGATATACGATGTAGTCATCTTGGGAACTACATTTGTTTATAATCTGCCCCATTAGCCTACATAACTAATATACCTCCAACACCCCCGCCCGCCCCCCCTTTCAAAGTATTCTAATTCCTCCTCCAAGACCTCTAAGTTCTAACAGCATAATGACAGCAGCTCAACTACAAAGTCTCTTTTTTATTAGTCCAGGTACAGATGGAAGATCCTAAGGTTTGATTCTTTTGCAGTACAGTTCCATAGCACCTCTTGCACCTGAGACAAGCAAACTAAGGTTACAAGCACGCTGCTCTACACATTCAACATACTAATATGGGACCAGACCTAAGGCGAATAATTGCATAGCCCTTCATGGAAATGGAAGAGGGGATGGAAGACTGCAGCAGTCACTACGCTCATACAATTCTGAAATAAGTAACTACATATGCCGGTCTCATTGTTTTTGTCCTACTGCTTGAGATCTACCTCTAACAATGTCTCGACTCTGCCTCTAGTCCCTTGGTCCATTTTCTGTGCTCATCTTTTCCTTGTTTTTGTAAAAAAAAGCTTATGTTTGCCACCTGAGTGGGTTTTTTTTGTTTTGGTCTTGTTTTGTTTTTTTCAGTTTGTTTTCTCCTGTAGTTGTCTGGAAGTCCAAACATCTCTATTTTACTATCTCTATCCTTTAGTCCAACTGTGCCCCAATTTCTTGAACATTTTCTATGTACGAATTATAATGCGCACTCTATCAGCAAAAGCCATACATAAGAGCTTTCCATTGTTTTTTCTACCTTGCCTCCCTGTGAGGCTACTGTGGTACTAACCCCTCTTAAACTTAAAAGCTCCATCACTCAGCAAAAAGAGGAGTCTGTATTCTGTCTGTAAGATCTTGAAGGCCTTGTTCTTTCTGAAAGGTTCTAGGAGGAATGCTTTACAATATTTTTGAGGCTTGATAACGTATCCCAACCTGCGTTTTTATCTTAGCCTAGAGCCTTTTTTTTTTTTTTTTTTGAGGCGGAGTCTCGCTCTGTCGCCAGCGCTGGAGTGCAGTGGCCGGATCTCAGCTCACTGCACGCTCCGCCTCCCGGGTTTACGCCATCTCTCCTGGCCTCAGCTCCAAGTAGCGGGACTACAGGCACCCGCCAACTCGGCCGGCTAGTTTTTTGTATTTTTTAGTAGCGAGACGAGGGTTTCGCCGTTGTTAGCCAGGATGTCTCGATCTCCTGACCTCGCGATCCACCCGTCTCGGCCCTCCAAAGTGCTGGGATTACAGGGGGGGGCCTTTGGGGAGCCCCCCAACCGCGCCCGGCCACCTAGAGCCTTTTTTGATTTGAGATTCTCTGTATGGAGAGACTGGAAAAGAGAAATAGTATTGTATTCAAACGTCACAAGCGACTGGATTCTTTATAATAGAGTCAAACCTCTTAACTCATATCTTTCCATTTGCATTTTATCATATGTAGCCGAAAGAGCCAAGTGTACTTTACACATCTCTCATAGCTAGTTTTCAATCTACTAGTGATGTCCTATTTTTCAATGCTGTACCACAGAAGGGTGTTCGCCTGCTTTCTGCTCTAAAGAACAAGGTCTCATTTCATTGAGCTTCCAATTTTTCTTACTTCTTTAGCTCTCACCAACAGCCCCTTTGAAGCTATGAGACTTTTTTCTACCACTTCTCTTCAAGAGTCTTTGGTACTCCTTGCACTTCCTGGTCCCACATTTTTTCAAGTTTTCTTTTAACACCTCTACTTACAGGTAACCAATTACATTTCAGTTAGCAATAATTGACTAACAATCCATTCTAAACTTAGGAGCAAGAAACAACCACCATTTTATTATGTTACAGATTCTGTGGCCTTAGAATTTGCGAAAGGACATAAACAGAAATGTCTTGGTTCTAGCTCAAAAATGTCTAGGCCTCAGCTGGGAATACTTCAAAGACTAGGCGGATGGAACCATTTGAGGCTTATTCATCATTTATCTTGGCCAGTTAATGCTTAGCCATTAGTTTGGACCAGAAACTCCTACATGTGGTTTTTCCTATGACTGAATGAGCTTTATTTATAGAAATAAATTTTGGAGACTTCATTAACATGTGTCCCGGGGTCAGTTTGTCACAACCTGGAACATCGATCAATAGAAAGCACAGCTCAGTACTTTCACACAATGGGCCGATATCCTTGGGGCAATTAAGTTCAACATGCCACATACTGGGTACCAAACTTCTGGGTAGATGCATTTGTCATGTAATTTCAGGATGCACATGGCGGTTAGCGAAGCCACTTAACCCCAGAAGATCCTCTATTCTGGAAATTTTCGATAGTTTCTAATCAGCAGGTTGGAAACTAAACTCATCATATATAAACAACCAACAGATTGATTACATATGTCCTTGCTTGAGGTCCTCTGTGAAAGGCACCGAACTTGTAGACTGAAACTAGGAACACGATTCCAGCAGAATGATTGGTTGAAGATGCCTCCACTCAAAAATTCTGCACACAAGCACTATTTACAATAACAAAACACATGGATCAACCAAACTGTCCATCAATGGATAGACTGCATAAAGAAATGTCGCCTACATTACCCATGGAATTACTATGCAGCATAAAACACGGCATGAGATAAAAAGCATGAGATCATGTTCTTTGCAGGGATATTGATGAGCCTGGAAGCCATTATGCCCTCAGACACATTTACACAGGAACAGAAAACAAGCCACCACATGTTCTCACTAACAAGTGGGGGTTGAACCATGCAAGAACACATGGACACAGGGGAGGGGAAAAAAACACACCAAGGCAGTTTGTGAGGTGAGAGGGCAAGGGGGAGGGACGAGCATTAGGAAAAATACGCTAATGAAACCTAGATGACAAGCTAGTAGGTGCAGGAGCCACCATTACACGTGTACCTATGTAACAAACCACACATTCTGCCCTTGTATCCTAGAACTTAAAGAAAATAAAAATAATAATAAATAAATAAATAAGAGCAAGAAGAAAAGAAGAAAGAAATCTGCACACCAAGTTTTTGCCTCTGGAACATTACCACAGGTCTTCTTAATCCACCGCTAGTAAATTTTCTGGGGATTTACTATTGATTTTATATCTGGAATGATGTCTGTCCAATAAGCCACAAATTTTTCCTGAATCAAAGAAACACACAAACAATCGTTACTGCTAAGATATCTTTACCAGGTTGATATGGATTGAGAATTCAGATCTATATAGTAGTAAATCAATTTTGATAGAGTCTTACACCTACAAAATATCATAAGCATTTGTCATGTAATTGCATTATTTCATAACTAGAATATTTAAATTCAACAGTTTTCCCTTAAGATTTAATTGCAGTACAAATATAGAATGATAAACCTCAAGTATATCAATAAATTATATCTACATTTCAAATCTTCAGAGTTGAATATTGTATAAGGATTTCATTTGAGTAAAGAAAAAGTCTCTTCAAATTACATTAAAAACGTTGTGCTTTCTATCACTATCATAAATATATTTTTTAGTATTAAAAAACTGACTATGGCTAATGCCTGTAATCCCAACACTTTAAGAGGCTGAGAGGGGCCATGGCTTGAGCCCAGGAGTTTGAGACCAGCCTGGACAACATAGTGAGACACTGTCTCTACCAAAAAAAAGAAAAAATAGAATTTCACAGGTAAGTTAAGTATTAACCAAGAGAGACAAAATTATCCTAAAATTTTTGTTTACCTCCTTCACTACCATTTAA
This sequence comes from Rhinopithecus bieti, assembly GCF_001698545.2. Classification (NCBI taxonomy): domain Eukaryota; kingdom Metazoa; phylum Chordata; class Mammalia; order Primates; family Cercopithecidae; genus Rhinopithecus; species Rhinopithecus bieti. Next base: position 33,449 of record NW_016813841.1, on the reverse strand, counting down.
GTTCTCCCTCTGGCTCAAATGGTTATTGATTCATCTTATCACCCAAGACGCTCTGGCCCTCTGGGTAGGACTCTTACTGAACTCTCCACAGCCTAAAGTGTAGGACATGATTGTCATATTATGAAACCCATAGCTTCAGAAGCACTACACATATTGATATAGATGAGCTGGCAGCAATTGTGCAGACTTTTCTTTTCTTAATTTTTATTTTTATTTGAAGTTCTGGGGTACATGTGCAGGATGTGCAGGTTTGTTACATAGGTAAAAGTATGCTGTGGTGGTTTGCTGCACCTATCAACTCATCACCCAAGCGTTAAGCCCAGCATGCATCACCTATTTTTCCTAATGCTCTTTCTCCCCACACTCTATCCCCCAATAGGCCCCAGTGTGTGTTGTTCCCCTCCCTGTGCCCATGTGTTCTCATTGTTCAGCTCGCACTTATAAGTGAGAACATGCAGTGCTTGGTTTTCTGTTCCTGCATTAGTTTGCTGAGGATAATGGCTTCCAGCTCTGTCCATGTCCCAGCAAAGGACATGGTCTTATACGTTTTTATAGCTGCATAGTATTCCATGGTGTATATGTACCACATTTTCTTTATCCAGTCTATTATTGAGGGGCATTTGGGTTGATTCCATGTCTCTGCTATTGTGAATAGTGCTGCAGTGAACGTACACGTGCATGTATATTTGTAATAGAATGATTTATATTCCTTTGGATATAGACCCAGTAATGAGATTTCTGGATCAAATGCTAGCTAAACATTATTAAAAAATTAACTCAAGATGAATCAAAGACTTAAATGTAAAACTCAAAACTATAAAACCCCTATAAAAAAATCTAGGCAATACCATTCAGGACATAGGCACAGGCAAAGATTTCATGACGAAAACTCCAAAAGCAATTACAACAAAAGCAAAAATTGACAAATGGGATCAAATTGAACTAAAGAGCTTCTGCACAGCAAAAGAAACTATCCTCAGAGTGAATAGGAAACCTACAGAGTTGGAGAAAATTTTTGCAACCTATCCACTTGACAAAGGTCTAATATCCAGAATCTACAAGCAACTTAAATTTACAATAAAAGAAAACCATTAAAAAGTGGGCAAAGGACGTGAACAGACAATTCTCAAAAGAAGACATTCATGTGGCCGTGGGGGTTATAATAAAACAAGGGTTACAGAAGGCTTTACTTCCCTGCTGTAAAGCCTCTAACCCCCTGAAACTCTCAATCCCCTCACCTTCAATATTAGAAAGAAATCCTAGACAGCAACTTATTCTTCCCTTTCCTCTACTCCAGTTTCTTTATTTGGTACTGCATGTGACTAGTTTTTATACAAATTTGTCAGTTGCCTTGAACAAATAGATAATAGAGCAACCAAGAAATTAGAGAGACATTGACCTTGGGTGAAAAGAAAGAGAAAGAATGTCACATAAAAAGGAATGGGAAGCATTCATAATAAAATAAATAACATTATAGGCCCAAGTTAAGATAAGTGGACAAAGAAATCTCAGTTCCTAGATTGACAAAATATAACAAAGTTGGGAAAACATAGCAACACAGTATTAGAGAGAATGAGGGTAAAGAGGTGGTCCTGGTTTGAAAATACTAGCATGCATTAGGAAGGAAGAATTAGAGGAAAATATGGTAAACTCACACAGTTATCTTTCTGATTCTGTATCTTTCTTCTTGTTATCTTGGATTCAGTTTTACTCCCGTCAAGCAACAAATTGATGTGAGTCACACCACATAATAAATACATTGAACTAAAATTTCACGATAAAACTTTTGACTTTCTCAGTACTTTAAAAATAGCTCTGTTATTTGAGGGGACTGGGATTCACTTAGGGAAAGAGCACAGTAACACATAAAGACAGCTTTTCTGCTGCTTCTTAAAATCGCATTGATTGTGTTGGGTATCTATCTGCTTTTGCACATCTCTGACATTTCTGTTCCAACCCAGGGGCCACTTTTAAACAAATATGAAACTACAGAGCTTTATGTTGTACTCCAAGGACATTTGTAAAATAATTATTTCCTTAGTTCTTTGCCATGCCCCCTGACTGCCTAGAATTGAAGGCCTGTACAATAAATAACCTGTCTCAGATCTCAGTAGGATATTAGTGTATGAATCAGTGAATCTCATATGGAGATCTCATAAGAATCTCCCAGATTTAGGGACTTTTAAAAGTACACATTCCCCATCCTATTCCCTGTAGATTATTATATATACTTCCTATCCTTATAACTAAAAGTCACTTCTATAGAGAGACAATATCACTTGTGAGAAAAGTTTTCATTCTTTAGGTTAGGAAGACAGAAAGGTTGAAGAATACCGACCTGTTTGACATTTTTAAATATATTCCATAGATACATCTCTCTGACAAACTCCTAGTTCCAGCAGTAGTGAGTTTTCTGTATCAGTACTGTTTCCAGACTAAAACAAACAAATCATCAAAAGTCTAGAGATGGAATTCCTCAGCCAGAACTGTCCAGTAGAACATTCTACCTGTCTGTCTAGAACTTGATTTAAGATTCAAGTGTACTTGTTATCAGGTACTGTTCCAGTTACTATTTCTATGTGACAAGTCACCCAAACTTAGTGGCATACAACAATTGATTTATTAAGCTCACAGTCTCTGAATCAGGGTCAGAAATTTGGAAAGGACACAGCAGGGATGGATTGTTTCTGCTCCACAGTGTCTAGGGCCTCAGCTAGGAAGACTGAAAAGTCTGAAGGCTAATATTATTTAAAACTTCACTCACTCCCATGTCTGAAGTTGATGATGCTGAGTATCAGTCATGATCTCAGCTGGGGCTGTCAGCTGAAACACCTATGTGTGACTTCTTCATGTAGCTGCTTGGAGTTCATCACAGTATAGCAAATGGGTTACAAGAACAAGCGTCCAAGGAATCATGGCATAAACTAGCTTTGGAAGTCACAAAATATTACTTGTACTAAGTCACAATTCCACTCAGATTGAATGGAGGGGAATGAAGACCTCATTTCTTGATGGAAGAAATGTCAAAGTCACATGTTCAAAAGAGTGTGTGGGATTGGAGATATACGATGTAGTCATCTTTGGAAACTACAATTTGTTATAATCTGCCCATTAGCTACAATAACTAATATCCTCCCAACGTTCAAAGTATTCTAATTCCCTCCTCCAAGACCTCTAAGTCTAACAGCATAATGACAGCAGCTCAACTACAAAGGTCTCATTTTCTATATTAGGTCCAGGTACAGATGAAGATCCTAAGGTTTGATTCTTTTGAGTACAGTTCCATAAGCACCTCTTGACCTGAAGACAAGCAAACTAAAGTTACAAGTCACCTGCTCTACACATTCAACATACAATTATGGGACCAGACCTAGAATAATTGCCATAGGCCCTCTCATGGAAATGGAAGAGGGGATGGAAAGACTGCAGCAGTCACTAGCTCATAACAATTCTGAAATATAGCTAACTACATATTGCCGGTTCCTTGTTTTGTCCTACTGCTTGAGATCTACTCTCTAACATGTCTCGATCTGCCTCTAGTCCCTTGGTTCCATTTTCTGTGTCATCTTTCCTTGTTTTGTAAAAAAAAGCTTATGTTTGCAACTGAGTGGGTTTTTTTTGTTTTGTTTTGTTTTTGTTTTTTTTCAGTTTGTTTTCTCCTGTAGTTGTCTGGAAGTCCAAACCACTTCATTTTGTACTATCTCTATCCTTTTAAGTCCAACCTGTTGCCCAATTCCTTGAAACATTTTCTATGTACGAATTTATAATGCACTCTATCAGACAAAAGCCATAATAAGAGATTTCCATTGTTTTTTCTACCTTGGGCTCCCTGTGAGGCTACTGTGGTATAACCCTCTTAAACTTAAAAGCTCCATCACTCAGCAAAAAGAGATCTGTATCTGTCCTTAAGATCCTTTGAAGGCCTTTGTTCTTTCTGAAAGGTTCTAGGAGGAACTGCTTTACATATTTTTGAGGCTTTAACTATCCCAACCTGGTTTTTATCTTTCTCTGTCGCCCAGGCTGGAGTGCAGTGGCCGGATCTCAGCTCACTGCAAGCTCCGCCTCCCGGGTTTACGCCATTCTCCTGCCTCAGCCTCCCGAGTAGCTGGGACTACAGGCGCCCGCCACCTCGCCCGGCTAGTTTTTTGTATTTTTTAGTAGAGACGGGGTTTCGCCGTGTTAGCCAGGATGGTCTCGATCTCCTGACCTCGCGATCCGCCCGTCTCGGCCTCCCAAAGTGCTGGGATTACAGGCTTGAGCCACCGCGCCCGGCCACCTAGAGCCTTTTTTGATTTGAGATTCTCTGTATGGAGAGACTGGGAAAGAGAAATAGTATTGTATTCAAACTCACCAAGTACTGGATTCTTTATAATAAGAGTCAAACCTTTAACTCATATCTTTCCATTTGCATTTTATCATATGTAGTGAAAAGAAGCCAAGTAGTACTTTACACATCTCTATAGCTAGTTTATCAAGTTTACTAGGTGTGTCCTATTTTTCATGTGTACCACAGAAGGGTGTTGCTGACTTTCTGCTACTAAAGAACAAGGTCTCCATTTCATTGAGCTTCCAATTTTTCTTACTTTCCTTTAAGCTCTCACCAACAGCCCCTTTAAGGCTCTGAAGACTTTTTTCTACCACTCTCTTCAAGAGTCTTTCGTACTCCTTTGCTTCCTGGTCCACACATTTTCAAGTTTTCTTATAACAGCACTCTACTTACAGGTACCAAATTACATTTCAGTTAGCAATAATTGAGTAACAAATCATTCTAAACTTAGAGGCAAGAAACAACCACCATTTTATTATGCTTACAGATTCTGTGGGCTTAGAATTTGGAAAGGACATAACAGAAATGTCTTGGTTTTGCTCCAAAATGTCTAAGGCCTCAGCTGGGAATACTCAAAGACTAGGGGATGGAACCATTTGAAGGCTTATTCATTCATTTATCTGGCAGTTAATGCTAGCCATTAGTTGGACCAGAACTCCTACATGTGGTTTTTCCATATGACTGAATGAAGACTTTATTTATAGAAATAATTTTGAGAGCACTCATTAACATGTGTCCAGGGGTCAGTTGTCACAACCTGGAACATCAGATCAATAAGAAAGCACAGCTCATATTTCACACAATGGGCGATATCCTTGGGGCAATTCAAGTTCAAACATGCACATACTGGGTAACCAAAACTTCTGGGTAGATGCATTGTCATGTAATTCAGGATGACATGGGGTAGCAGAAGCCACTTAACCCCAGAAGATCCTCTATTCTGGAAATTTCATAGTTGTCTATCAGCAGTTGGAAATAACTCATCATATATAAACAACCAACAGATGATTACATATGTCCTTGCTTGAGGTCCTCTGTGAAAGACACCGAACTTGTAGACTGAACTAGGAACACATTCCACAGAATGATTGGTTGAAGATGTCCACTCAAAAATTCTGCACACAAGCACTATTTACAATAACAAACACATGGAATCAAACCAAATGTCCATCAATGATAGACTGGATAAAGAAAATGTGGTACATATACACCATGGAATACTATGCAGCCATAAAAAGGCATGAGATCATGTTCTTTGCAGGGATATGGATGAAGCTGGAAGCCATTATGCTCAGCACATTAACACAGGAACAGAAAACCAAGCACCACATGTTCTCACTAACAAGTGGGGGTTGAACAATGAGAACACATGGACACAGGGAGGGGAAAAACACACACCAAGGCCAGTTGTGAGGTGAGGGGCAAGGGGAGGGAGAGCATTAGGAAAAATAGCTAATGAAACCTAGATGACAAGCTAGTAGGTGCAGTTACCCACCATTACACACGTGTACCTATGTAACAAACCTACACATTCTGCCCTTGTATCCTAGAACTTAAAGTAAAATAAAAAATAATAATAAATAAATAAATAAGAAGCAAGAAAAGAAAAAGAAGAAAAGAAATCTGCACACAAGTTATTTGCCTCTGGACATTACAACAGGGTCTTCTTAATACACCGATAGTAAATTTTCTGGGATTTCTATTGATTTTATATCTGGAATGATGTCTTCAATAAGCCACAAATTTTCCTGAATCAAGAAACACACAACAAATCGTTAACCTGCTAAGATATCTTTACCAAGGTTGATATGGAATTGAGAATTCAGATTATATAGTAAATACAATTTTGAATGAGCTCTCTTCACCTACAACAATATCATAAGCATTTGTCATGTAATTGCATTATTTTCATAACTAGAAATATTAAATTCAACAGTTTTCCCTTAAGATTTAATTGCATAAAAATATAT